>NC_052516.1:5360156-5477960 GCF_014356525.2 Nilaparvata lugens | reverse complement strand
GCAGCTCCTGCAATTTTCCCAGGAATGAGACTCATGTCAGTTGATAGGGCTTATAAATAGCTATCCATGGTATAAATTTAAAGAAAATCTTTAGAGCCGTTTTTGAGAAAATCGTGAAAAACATGGTTTTTTAGTAATTATCCGCCATTTTTTCCGCCATCTTGAATTGAATTTCATTGAATTTCTTATTGTCGGGTCCTCATGGTATAAGGACCTTAAGTTTGAAATTTCAAGTCAATCGGTTAATTAGGAATGGAGTTATCGTGTTCACAGACATACACACATACACACACACACACACATACACACACACACACATACAGACCAACACCCAAAAATCATGTTTTTGGACTCAGGGGACCTTGAAACGTATAGAAAACTTGAAATTGGGGTACCTTAATTTTTTTTGGAAAGCAATACTTTCCTTACCTATGGTAGTAGGGCAAGGAAAGTAAAAATGAATATTGTAATTCTCAGGCTGAAACGTTCTCATCACCTACCTTTCGTGGTTCGAAGCCCACACAAAATTGTGGACTCAGGCTGCAAGTACCTGTAACGATCTCCCCGCATTGCATTTAAATACCCTTAAATCTGAAATTTTGATGAAATTGAAAGAAATCAAGATCATAGTCAATTATTTTATCAATTCTAGTCGTTCTGGGACAATTTTGATGAGTTGAAAAGAATATAACTCTTTCTCCTTCTACATTATCTACCCTGTTTTCTCTCTCCCGTGTGTTGATGAGCAACATAATTATTAATCCATATCCTCTCAAGAGATTCGATAATACTGTAATTTTTTGTTGAAACACTGCCGATTTATGTAAATACAACATAATATCATCGATATTCAAATAGTGCATTGAATCTAATTCATAAATTCTTCACACTTTGTGAAATTTGTTGAATAATGAAAAACACAAATACAGATGAACATAACTTACATAATATTTGGGCAATTTGAGACAAAATTAGGAAATTGAAGAAGTTATGGGCTATAGCCTGTTTTTCTCTTCCGACTACTGTATTGTTTACACTATGCAATAAATAAATAAATACTTTCATTTATTGTTAATCACCATATTAGCCAGAATATAACTTACATGAAAAAAGAACTCTCAATCTAATCTAATCATTCTCTCTCTCTCTGCATTGAGAGCCGAGCAGGCTTCATCCTGTCTTTGAAAAAGTATCTTATAGAGTAAATGACCGAGTCTGTCCAACCCAGAGCACTGCATGACAAATATTCTAATCTCCCTTCTTTTCCATTCTTCATTCCATTCATTCATCCATTTTCCACATCCCATCTCCATTCTACAAAATACATATTCATTTTAAGTATTATATATTGTCAATATTACCCAATCAATTTCTAAAATTTTAATTTAAATCCCATCTATAACGTTTGTTCCATTTATCTAATTTTAATTATCAATGCAATATTGTATCCACTATTATTCTATATTTCATTCATTCATTCATCCCATAATTCTAAGATTCAAATCAACTAGTTTTTAACTTATTAAGTAGAGTTTCTTATTTGAACATTACTTCGAGTTATGATTCCCAACAGCTCTAATTCATCAAAACCCGTTCGTGTGTTAATGAAAAGGATATTTTATATCCTTCTAAAAGAATCGACAATTATTTGTTGAAACATCGCCGATTTATGAAGTTACATCGCATTATTATATTATCGTTATTCTAATTGCATTCTATATTTATTCTCATTGATTAATTATTTATACTTTGTGAAATTCGTTGAATAACTAGCATTATCGTCATTTAATGTAAATTAGTATATAAGCCAGTAAATATTGTGAAATAAATTATAAAATTACTTTATTAACAAATTACATACATAAATAAAAAAATCTAATCTAATCTCTCACTCTCTCTCACTCACTCTCTTCCTCTCTCTCTCTCTCACTCTCTCTCTCTGTTTCTTTCTCCAATTTATGTAGATGCATAACAATATTATTATCTATAGTAGTTATTACAAATTGCTTTTTCATATCATATACAGTTCAATAACTATTTCCTTAGTCTATATTATGTAAATTCATCTATAATTTTGCCGTATTGTAAGCTTTTTGTATATAAGTGTATAAGCCAGTATATATTGTAATCTACTTACATAAAGAACTCAATCAATCAATCAATCAATCAATCTCTCTCTTTATTGTGACATACATAAATAAAGAGATCTGATCTAATCTAATATAATCTTTCTCTCTCAAACTCTCTCTCACTCTATCTCTTGCAATCTAAATCACTGCCGCTCACTCTTTCTTGAAAAACGCACGTGGAAATGATTGATAACCCCAAAAATAATCCAAGATGTAATAACTAATGGAACACACGATTTTAATGATCTGGAACGGAATAATTCAAGGATCCAGCATCATAAATTTGTCCCGCTTTTTGAGAGAGATTCCACAAATATTTCTTTCAAACTCTCAGCATTGGTTGGTTGAACGGACAGCATTGAGATGTTATTTATAATGAAGGCTGACTGTATAAAAGGTGAATCTTACTATATATGTGTGTGGTGACCTTGTAAGTTATTCTGGGGCTGATAAAAATATCAAAGCAATAAATTCGAGAAACTAAGAACTATTTTGGAGGTATGTTTGTTGCTTTTCTTGTAGTTGAGAAGGTAGTTGACATTGTGGTAATGATTCATATTAAATGAAATTTAATATGAAAAATATGAATATAAAATTTAATATTTTGACAATTTCTTAGTCTTTTATTTAATATTTTAGTATGTTTGTTGCTTCATACTAACTTTGAAGTGAAACTGAATTGTATCAGTAAAATGATACATGATAATTGACCGAGCAAAGTGAGGTCTAAGATTCAAGTCGACGGTTTGGCATTTCTCTTAATGTTTAAATGTTTATATGTTGCGCATTTACGGCGAAACGCGGTAAAAGATTTCCATGAAATTTGACAGGTATGTTCCTTTTTTAATTGCGCGTCGACGTATATACAAGGTTTTTGGAAATTTTGCATTTCAAAGAAAATATAAAAGGAAAAAAAAGCCTCCTTCATACGCCAATATTAGAGTAAAAATCAGACTATAGAATTATTCATCATAAATCAGCTGACAAGTGATTACACAGATGTGTGGAGAAGCCAGTCTATTGCTGTATAAGGTCTATAGTTTCAATCAGGTACTTGTGGATGAGAATACTGCGTGAGGTCTACTGTTCACAGAACTACTAGTATCAGTAAAATCAGTATAATGTATCAGTATAATATCATTATCAGCTTAAGATAATGTATCGTTTAAATCATGTGGAGTTACGCAAGTTCCAGAAATTATATAGATTGTACACCATCAAGGCTTACAGATTCGTTATTTGAACTACCCTGGAGCAATGTACCTAAAATACAGTGTATTGTATCTCAATACCAATGTATTCTATGGTGAGGTCCATGTTATAATGGCAGTGGAGCAAGATAGGAGAACAACGTTGCTGAACCTCTGTCTTCTCTGCCTTCTATAGACGGTAGCTGATACAGGTTTATTGGTGTAATATTAACTGTTCAAAATAATCAATCATATTTTATCAATAGCCCAGTCAATGAAGGTCCAAAAAAGCAGTTTCGATCCGAAAATTGAATAAAAGCTGAATTTCCCACCATCGATAGAACCCTCCCAGAGGGTCATTCTCTGTTCATTCTCGTTTAAAATAATCAATAATATTTTATTCAAGCAAGAATTTATGTTTTTCAATAATTTCATAATGAATTTTCATAATAAAGATGAAACATTTTGTTAAACAATGATTAATTCTTCATTGTTGACATACGATCTGGCAACTGGTCAAAGCGAGAAAGAGATAGCGCTATCAGCTTTGTTGAATGATAGACAAGGATAGCAATACTGTTGCTAATCAAATACTGCCATTATAACGTGGACCTCACTATGGTAACTAGATACATGTAATAGGAAGTTACAAATAGCTGTAATTTTGGTAGAGTTACTAAAAAAGACCATAGACAAACAATAGCATAAGTAGATATCCCATGGTATAGGGCGTTTATGTCGCAACTTTTACTGTTAACTCAAGCCGATAGTTCATGTAATTCTTTCCCGTGAAGCCGTGTGACACTGGTAGTCTCTCATATTGTGCCGTTCATACAATCTCACCCCAACAAAACAGTAAAATGCGACAATAATCGACAGTAATCAGTTTGAGATAACAGTAAAGGTTGCGACATAAACGCCCTATACCATGGGATATCTACTTACGCTATTGTTTCACTATGGAGGATATTCTTAGGCCTATTTTTCTCAAAGAACAATAATTTTTGGTAATGAGGAGCTGGTTGTTGCCTAATTTTGTGCCTTTTCCTGATCCCAACGTCGAATCAAACGTCAAGTTCTTAGGATTGTTTCAATGAGAAGCATTAATATCATTTTTATGTGATGCTGACATTTTTTAAATGAATTACAATACAGAGATTTCACACTTGATATACAATTTCACAATAATTACACACTTCACAACCTCTGAATTGAGAACTGCATCTTCACCAACCTCTATATAAAGAACTCTGCTTTTCAGATAACTTATAGCGATGGTGTAAAGTGCTAAAGCTTGAAATTCCATAGCTCACTGGAGAAAACTGGAACATTCCAGGCTGGATTCGTTTTATAAATCGGAATGACAACAACTGGACAGCAAAGAATTTCTATCCTCTGGAATTGGAATGGAAACTATCTGGGTTGATACTCTCCAGATTTATCACTACTTTGCCATGTATATAGTATAGGAAAAGAAGACACTGTTACGTTTCAAAATATCTTTCAATCAAAAGGGTAAGGAAAGAGATATTTCTGGTAACAGATGTCTCGATGTTTACATGAGTATAATTGTGGATTTAAGTGAAATTTTTTATATATTTGGCGATTGTGAAGGAAGATTTTTGCTTGGATTTGTATTTTGGAATTGATTAATCTGATGAATTCAAAATTGTAATAGATAAATTTTTCGGACTCAAAATAGTGTGTGAATTGAGTTATCATTTTCACATAACCTCTAGACTGTGTATTCCAATTTAAGGTTTAGAGCAGTTTTGGGCAAATGTTTTGGGCAAATGTTTTGGGCAAATGTTTTGGGCAAATGTTTTGGGCAAATGTTTTGGACAAATGTTTTGGGCAAATGCCTGTTGTCTTCATCTGGATTGTATGTTTGTATATGAATAAATAAATATGAATATAAAATATGAAACTAAGGTTGATATCCTAGAATGTTCAAATTTTTCAATTGTTTTGGTAAAAAAAGGACACAATAATTTTCAGATGAAGGTATTATAAAACAATAAAATATTGTTATGGATATGAGATGAAATGTAATGAATTTATCAGTATGAATAATATCATCATCTTTCCAGTGAGGAGTCTCCATGCTGAGGATGATGTACATAATTTAAATCCTAAGACATAAGTGATAAGAAGCAAGACGATGATAATGATAAGAGAGATTCATGCAACACATGTTGTATTTTCTATAAATTGAAATAAAAATCTCAGTACCCTTTAAAATATTGAATAATATAATAATAATAATAATAATATAATAATATATAATAATAATAATAATAATAATAATAATAATAAATGCCTTTATTTATTTTCAAATACATTACAAACAAATTAACTTTTGAAATAATAATTATCATGTAGGCTAATTACCCCATGGATTGAATCCGTCCGGGGGAGATGTGAGTGACATATAATTACGAATAACTACTTATATTCAATTTTAAAATAAAGTCAACGTTATAATTGAGTTCAAGAAAGTGCACTAATTTGAACAAGAAAAAACAAATTTGAAAAACCACATAATAAAAATTCAACACAGGTGAATTGTCTTTTCAGAAATTGAATTCAAGTAATCTCGAAACTATTCTAAGAACATGGCCTTTTCACTACTCTTCTAAACGGATATTTTTGCGGAACTACCATGCGCTATACTATAGACTCTATAAATAGCCTCCACTCGCTTTACAAAATATCAATATCCTGATTAAAAATAGAATATGATAACTAGTAAGCAGTCCAATTTTCAATTAGCTGTGGTGATAATTTTCAATCAGGCACAATTTCTCAGTGATAAGGTGTTGTTTCACATAGTTAAACTCTCTCGTTTTCTCTCAAAAGTCTATGTTGTCAACTTCATTAGCGAATTCAGCTACATTGTAAGGTGCTACCTTCAAACATTCTAATTCCTTACGGCTTTACCCTACTAATTATTGACGTTCCGAAGGTTTTTTCCACTTTGACTTGCTGCGTTGTGGACGGAGAAATTGTGTTATGTTGCCTCCAGTTGTAGCTGCACCTCTTGCTGGACTCTGTTCCTGATGGGCGATTCTCTTACTTTTATGCGACGCCGAGAACGCTGATAGCGAGGCCTCTTCCAAGTACTTGTTCAACGCGTCTTCTGTTAAATCATTCCAAGTAGCATAATTTCCATTGATTAGAAGTCCGATTCCCTTGATTTTAACGTCATAGCCAGCATCCCGCAGTTGCTTTTGAGTTGAATATAACTTCTTCTTCTTTTCTCTCGTTTCCTTGTCACAATCTGGATAGACAGATAGCTTACGAGTCTTTAATCTTATCCCATTATTTAGAATACTTTGTCTCTTCATGTTTGATACCAATGACAACATTATTGGGCGTTTGGTACCGGGACCAGCAGTTCCTAATCGTTTGACAAAATCAATATCTGTCTCTTTCAGTTCAACTTCCATCACACTATTACTCAAATCCAGTATTTTCTCCATGATCTGCTCACGACTCTCACCCTCTTTCTCCTCCATACCGTAAAATATAAGATTTTTCTCTCTGCGCATGGAATCAATTACTGCCCGTTGCAGCGATACCTCGAGTTTCAACCTATCATTCTCCTCAGTCAGTTTATCAATTCTTTTATTCTGCTCTCCAAGCAACGATGAAATATTCAATTCACTAATCACTTGTTTGATAGTTGTGAGCGTATTATCATTGATCTCATTTTTTATTTTCTCCAGCATTGCAAACATAACTTTCTCGCTTAATGCCATCCTAGATTCAGTTTAATACGATATAGCTAACTAGGATGTGTATATGTCAATTATTTGCTAATCGAGCACTCTGTAAACTCTTCAACTCAAAATTAAAACTTATTGCAAGATTAAAAATTAGGACTCGGAGACAAAGGAAGCTGAGGGAGCGCCAAGAGAGCATTCAAGGCTTTTTGGAAGAATAGGTAGCTCCTGAGATGACAGGCAAAGGTATCAGGTGTGAGAGAGGCTAGGGATAAGTAATGTTGTATTATAAAACGAAATAACTTGAGAAACAAGAAGACACTGCCATCTAGAAAACAGTACTGAACCAAAAATTCATAACTTACGCCAAAAGTCTGCAGACCATTTTTGGAGCGAGATAGCGTTGCAATCACAAACAACAGCTGGTTGCTGTAATCAACCGTTAGTAGAATTCGGCAGTTTGGGAGGAGGGTGACGAAACGATGACCCTCTACTCCACCCACTCATCACTCGTGAACGAAGATAAGATAAATTCTTCAACGAAAATGATGGCTTCTTCAATCCTTGTGTTTCTGAACGAAGTGATCCGAATAAAAAAACCGCTATATCTCTGTTAATACTTGAGGAATCGCAAATACATTTGACACACTTGTTCACAGCCCTTAATTAAACGGTTATGCCGACTTTTAAATCTCTCACTAGACAACAAACCACTTAAATACCTGAAAATTTTACCAGCAAAAAACACCAACGACTATACTTACTTATCAGTCACCCCCACTCTCCCCTTTAAAATTATTGAAAGTAGCCCTAAAGAAAAAAACAATAACATGTTGTATTTTCTATCTATTGGAGGAGGATTCAAAAAATTTTTGAGAATTCCACGATGTTATAAAACATTCAGATAATTCGACTCAAAATTCGACCTAAGTGATGGAACATAGCCTACGTTTCGAAACTACTTCCAACGTTGCGGGGATAATATAGGATAGCTCTATCTGCTTTGTAGATTAATAGACAAGGATAGCAACACCATTTCTAATCAAATACTGTCATTATAACGTGGACCTCACTATACGGTACCATCAGAGGTAGAATACATAGAATAGTATATTTCGCACCTAGAGCAGAAAATGAGATTTTCCCGGCTCGAAATCGGTTTTCAAGTCCGAGGCCGTAGGCCGACATTTTTGCCTGTGGTGCAAACGATATTTTTTGCCACACTACGGCTAGTTACACACACATCGATTTTTGGTCGTACGATATTTTGTCGTCACTATGAATTCTATGAGATTAAACGGAACTTGGCAAACATCATATGTTTGAAATCATCTGTTCAATCTAATAGAATTTATAAGGACGGTAAAATATCGTACGACCAAAAATCGATGTGTATGTAACTACTCTACAGGTGTTGCTGACAAAATAAATAAAGAATACCAGTTATTGTACCTATCTCTTGATTTTAGTGGTAGATTTGCAGTCAGGATTTCAGATTCATTTAAAATTTCACTTGGAATATCACAGGCATTATCATCTTCAGAATGCACTAATCAACAATAAATAATTGAATAAAAATGGTTGCGAAGCGAATGCTGAATTAGTTTGATTCGAAATTCGAACTGAAATAATGGCGACTTCAGATGAAGAAAGTTGACACTCGCCCGATCTAGCGGATGACTTATTAACTATGGACTTCCATGTTAGCGGCTGGAAAGAGTACTGTTTCCGGCCTAGGCTGGAAAGATACCTGTTCTGACGTCAGAGTCGTCTACAAACAATGCCTTCCAAATCTATGTAGGGACTGGAAAACAGCTGCTTTCTGTGCAGTGTGGCGAAAAGGTAGTATTCTACCAATTGAACCATCAACCTGTGTTGCAGAGAGACTTGTAGTTGAAGAGAGACTCACTTGAAATTATTGTAAGCATTGGTTCATTGATGGTACCATGCTAATAATGGGAAGCATCGATACTATCCATTAGGAATACAGTGAGTAGTTGTAAACTGTTTTACAGTGAGTTGGATTCGAATAGTGATTACAGCACCTAATATTAAGCAAATGTGGATGAAAGGCATCACATTCCAGTGATTCCAAATCATCCAATACATTATTTTCGAGTTGAAAGCTAGTGAACCAAGCAAGGATTTCAACAGTATTTGAAAGCATCAATGGTGTTCTTACATGGAGTACTCTATTTATTTCAATAGTGTTCAAAGGTTTGAATGGTGTACTTATATGGATTACTACATAACACTGTATATCATACTGTAAATAGGAACCATCACATTATCAAATTCTAGTAAATTCAAATAGAAACTCGAACATCCATTGAAACTCAGCAATCTATTTTGAATAGTAAGCAAAGGTTACTAGAGCTTAACTACCACATATTTACACATCAGAGGCTACTGCAGGTATTAATCAATGAGAGGTTAGAACATTAATCAATGGGATTCCAGGATATTCACGTAACTAGAAATGAGAGGTAAATGTGTATTTCAATGACTATAGTGAGGTCCACGTTATATTGGCAGTATTTGATTAATACTGGTGTTGCTATCCTTCTCTATCATTCGACAAAACAGATAGCGCTATCCTTTTCTTGTCAGATCGGCAGCGCTGTACTCCTGTCTTTCTCCATTGCTATTATGCCATTATAAAGAAGTTGAAAATGCCTATAACTATCTTTGATAAATGAAGAATCTATATACAAAATTTCAAGTTAATCAGTTGAGTAGTTGAGACGTGATGATGCCTTCATTCGTGAATTTCCTATCCCGTACGTGTATAAGCAAGTTCTTTCCTTTATTATAGTTCAGGTTATTTATTTATTTATACATTGATACATAGGTAACAATATAATTCTCAACTGTGAATGATTGGGGAAGGAACAACAGGCTTAAAGCCCAAAACTGTTCCTTTCCCAAATTTGGATAGAAATTGTCCAAAAATAGGTTATTAGGTTATGTTTACACTTCACGTTTTTTGTCCAATTTTGAGTCCAAAATATTTATAAACCAGTTATTCTTGAATAGACTATAAATACAGTAAGGGTGAATTCAATAGGCATTGTTCCAAAACTGAAATGAGCTGAAGTCAATAATATTAATTAAGTCAAATAAAATGTTATTTTAGCTAGGTGCAAAACCGTTCTGAACCTTACAACTTTTGAAATTGAGAGTAAACACTGCAGAGGCTATGTCATGGTAGATAATGTTACAAAGCACAAGTCAAAAACAACTGAAATTATGAAATAGAGATTTTGTCCACTTTCTCTGATAATAACGTTCCATACACAAACGTCTCAATTCAGGAGCTATGTAATATCCTGACAATTTTCATCACAAATATTTTCCTCAGCACTTAGGCTCAACTCACACTCACGCGACTCAGGTGGAGAAGAGACTCGACTCTAGTGGAGAGCATGTGTTTCCAAATGGTGACGTCGCGGAGACTAGAATCGACTGGTCTGAGTGTCACCATTTGGAAACACATGCTCTCCACTAGAGTCGAGTCTCTTCTCCACCTGAGTCGCGTAAGTGTGAGTTGTAAGTAGTCTTATGAATTTATGTTATAAGTAATGAATCTTATGTTATAAGTAATGTTGTAAATAAGTTGTGAGTAATCTATTCATGAACTACTGTCTACAGTGAAATCTAAGTTAAACCGTGAGCATCCCCTACCCCATCAACCTTTGCTAACCATTTTTGAATGAATATCACAAGGAATCTCCAAATTATCACAGCTTGAATCTAGGTCTGCTAAGGTTCTCAAAATTAACACAGGGATATCCCTCTAGGTAAACCGTGAGCATCCCCTATTAATATAATAGCAGTAACAATTTCCATTCAACCTTTGCTAACCGTTTTTGAATGAATATCACAAGGAATCTCCAAATTGTTTATTTAATTTCTCCAATTGAATATTTGTTCATAATATTGTTAGAATATTGTTTTAAATCTCCAATTGAATATTTAAATGAATAAACAAGGAATCACAGCATGAATCTAGGTCTGCTAAGATTCTCAAAATTAACACAGGGATATCCCTCTAGGGCTGAGAAGATTCATCTCATCTACCACAACAAGGGTCACCTCGAATATATACCTCAAATATATACATATATAAACCAAGGGTCACCTGCACAGCAGTATTATTATTAATTAGAAGCTGCTTTCTCTCTCAAGACATCTAATTAACTCGGTGACAGCATAATTTCTGGCTGTTGATTCTGTACAGAATATAAACAAGACAAACTATTTCCAGGCTAGGTACTGCAAAGAACTCCAATTAAACCGACGAAAAAATGTTGTATCTCAGTTGGGATGGCTCGAGTTCTACCGTGAAAGAATCACGTGATACTGTCATAATTTTCTGTTGAATGGGAAGCAATGTTGTCGTATCATTGTTGGGACCACTGAATCAACTTTCAATTTGTTCAGACTGTATTCAAGAAGTCTTGAGAGAATTTTATTTTAATAATTATCTATAATTTTGAATAAAGGAGAGAATTGGCTCAAACCAATATACCTCCGTAAACAAAGCCGTAGTGCATTCTGGTGACGTCATCACAGGTAGAGCTCCTAAACCAATAAAAATGTGTTGATTTCAGCTGATCTATATCGGCTAGTGTTTTTATTGGTGTAGGAGCCCTACCTTTGCTGACGTCACACGAATGCACTACGGCTTTGTTTACGGATGTGGAGGTTATACACGTAGCCTACAAGATGATATTGAAAAAAAACACCTCATTGACATGGGATACTTTTTAAATTAATAAAACAATATAAAATCTTATAGCACCCTTTATTTAAAAAAAAAACTTTAAACTAGTTTAACAACTAGTTCTATAAGGATAATATTAATATTACATCAGATATTAATACCAGTATAAGATTTCCTCTTCAGTAGGCAGTGACAAGGCATAGAACCGACTCTCCTATCTTCCCTGTTGTCATTATAACGTGGACCTCACCAAGTCTGGGATACAGTTAGTAAAAAGAGCATCAGCCAATGAGAGCTTGTTGTGGGCGTGGCTTTGTACTGAGCTATTGATGAGAGGAAGTGTACTCGCTCGTGATTGGTCGACGTTGGGATAGGCATTCACCAATGGAATTGTGGAGGGATATCGTGAACATACTGATCTTTTCTTCTATCAGTATCATTCCTTCTTCATCAATATGATTGATCATTATCAACAATAATGAAAATTCAATATTCGTTATTCATTTAAACAATAAGTGCATTATCAAAATGATAGGAAGAGGAAAAATAAGGTAACCTTGTGCTATTATTCTCCCAAATTTAGATAGGGTTACACATAGTCCGAAATAGGTTAAGTCTTCTAGTTGTTCATTTTACAAAATTTACAGTTCTGGAGTTTTTTCACTAAGTATAAGCATAGAGAAACGATAGCATAAGTAGATATCCCATGGTATAGGGCGTTTATGTCGCAACTTTTACTGTTATCCCAAGCCGATAGTTCACGTAGTTCTTTCCTATGCAGCTGTGTGACGCTGGTAGTCTCTCAAATTGTGCCGTTCACACACTCTCACCCCAACAAAACAGTAAAAATAGACAATAATCGACAGTAATCGGCATGAGATAACAGTAAAAGTTGCGACATAAACGCCCTATACCATGAGATATCTACTTACGCTATTGTTTCTCTATGGTATAAGCTTTCAAAATATTACCACAGAATGGAAACTGTCAATCAAACGCCTATCCAACCAATGCTTTCTACATGGCACAGATACTAGACACGTCACGTGACCTTAGGAAGTTCCAATCCTGGTCTTCTGATTGGCTCGCGGTAGTGAACGAGATCAATTGATCCGGATCAGTAAAGTGACTCCCATCAATTCTATTACAATGCGGAACTTCCTAAGAAAATGGCGGATTTTTGCGCCAGGGTACTAGCCGAGTTTCCATACTGTATGTATACTGTGATATTACAACAGATTTCATTTATTCATTTATTCATAGACAATAGATACAATGCAGGTAAAAACCACAGGCATTCGCCCAAAACTGCTTTAAACCTTAATTTGGACAATTTAAAACTAAATTAGGAAATTGAAGAAGTTTTAGGCAATAGCCTGTTTTTTCTTTTCCGATTCTTGTATTTTTTTTGCTAAGCTTATAAATAAATAAATAAATAAATTTGGAATTGGAATACACGGTCTAGAGGTTATGTAAATACTAACTTAATTCACACACTATTTTGAGTCCAAAAAATGTATGTACTACAATAATTTTGGATTTATCAGATTAATTATTTTCAAAATACAATTCCAAACCAGAATCTTCCTTCACAATCACAAAAAATATTAAAAAATTCAGATACACCGGTATCAGATATCATCTATGGCAGTGGAAAGGCAACGCTGTTCATCTATCTTTTTCCACTGCCATTATAACGTGGACCTCACTATACAATCAGATCCATGTCATACGTTCAGTATTGTTCGAACGAGGAGCCTTAATGTTACATCATTATGAAAGCTGACAGATTGAGTTCAATCTGAGTATAGCACAGTGATTAATTCAATCCAACACTCTGTATTCATGTTTATATTCTTCTCACACACTCGCTCTCTCTCTTCTCTCTGTCTCTCTTACCCTAACAACCTCTCTCTCTCTTACCCGCACTTACTCTTCCACTCTCTCCTCTCTCTCTCTCTCTAATCTAATCTTATCTAATCTCACACACTCTCTATCTCTCAAATCAATCAATCTCTCAATCACTCACTTTCTCACACTCTCTCTCTTCTCTCTGTCTCTCTTACCCTAACAACCTCTCTCTCTTTCTTACCCGCACTTACTCTTTCACTCTCTCCTCTCTCACTCTCTCTCTCTCTAATCTTATCTTATCTAATCTCACACACTCTCTATCTCTCAAATCAATCAATCTCTCAATCACTGTTTCTCTCACTCACTCTCTCACACTCTGTCTTTCTTTTTCTCTTTCTGACTCTCTCTCTCTCACTCACTCTCTCACACTCTCTCTTTCTTTCTCTCTCTCTCTCTCTCTCTCTCTCTCTCTCTCTCTCTGATAGAGAATTTAAATTCAATGCTACTTGTCTATGATAGCGATTTGTGGAATGCTAGAAAAGGATGGCGCTATCTGCTTTGACGAATGATAGACGAGGATAGCAACACCAATGTCAATCAAATACTGCCATTATAACGTGGACCTCACTTCAATGCTTTCTTTTCAAACAATAGGCTACTGAAAGTGTGAAATTGATTTAATTGTAATTAAATCTACTTCAAATTTTCAGTTTTCCTCATAAAAAAACATCAATACTCCCAATTAATTTTTGGTAGAGAGTTAGTGGGGAGGATATTTTTAATATTGTTCCCAAAGAATGGACATTGATATGTCCAAAGCTCCGCCAATTTATGTAGATGCATAACAATATAATTATTATCTATAGTTATTATATTACAAATTGCTTTTTCATATCATATACAGTTCAATAATTATTTTCTTAGTCTATATTATGTAAATTCATCTATAATTTTGCTGTATTGTAAGCTATTGTATATAAGTGTATAAGCCAGTATATATTGTAATCTACATAAATAAAGTACTCAATCAATCAATCAATCTAATCTTATCTAATCTCACACACTCTCTATATCTCAAATCAATCAATCTCTCAAACACTCTGTTTCTCTCACTCACTCTCTCTTTCTTTTTCTCTTTCTGACTCTCTCTCACTCACTCACTCACTCTCTCTCACTCTCTCTCTCTCTCTCTCTCACACTCTCTCTCTCTCTATCACACTCTCTCACTCACTGGCTCTGATCGAAACAGATATCTGCGACACAACATAGCGGCTGAACAACAAAAGACCACGTCAACACAAAACCGAATGACGTGCTTCCATTATGTCACACCTTGACAGCATCCTGTAAAAATGTGTCATCGGCTGAAAAATTATTGTTCACAGGTAGGGAAGGATTCACTTTCAAATGACAGCATCGAATCGAATGAGTTTAAGTGAGCTGGATTCCCAATTATCAGTGTCAGTGAAAGTGGCCAGTGCATCGAGAATATTCTTTCAATAAGCTCCAATTATTTATTTTTCCTCCACCTACTGTCTAAAGTACCAACTTTACTCCCTGAAACATAATAGTAAATTTTCAGTTTTCCCCATAAAAGACAACAATACTCCCCATTAAACTCGATACTTCAAATAGAAGAACATTCAAGAGACTACTGAGGAGTTGGCTACAAGAGAGATGTTTCTACAGTTTACTGGAGTTTTTCTCATATACAATGTGAGAAATAAACCTAAGTGAAATATTATAATAGTTAAGATGATATCATCTTTATTATCAAACCAATGCTGCAATTTTGAAATGAATTTGAATTTTAAGAGCTCTAATACAAACTGACACTATTGGTTGAATGAGTAGGATTGATGATATTTATGAGGAGTTGTGACAGTTTCAAGTGATCCTGAATATAAAATCGATAACTGTTGGACGCGTGTGAAGAATACAAAGTGATATGAGGGGTGTTTTTGACAGCCTTTGTTGAAAGATACAGATTGATGTAATATTTCCAATGCGAATGTGAATTAATCAGGAAAAAAATTCACTGCATCTGTTAGCCTACACTCTACCACACAGAAAATTTGTCCCTGAGGGGGCGTTTACATTAGTCAAGTTTAATTGAATTCATGTTTTGTGTAAGATGATGATGGTATTGTGCAGAATCTAAGTCAGTGGTCGCCAAACTTATGAGCCAGTGAGCTACAATAGCATGTATAAATCTTCAAGTGAGCTACCAAGCAATATTAGAATAAAGAAAGTAAATTTTATTGCCTATAAAGATACATTTCTAGTGTTTAAATCTATTTATCTCATAGAAAAAAGTATAACAAAAGTTGAAATGTACATTTCAATGAGAGCAGTGGAACTCTTTTTGGCGATCAAGTATTTTCTTGACGTTGTAGCCGACATTCTGATGCAGTTGTCCTAAACATGTCCCGATATCGATTTTTTATGAATTTCATACTTGAAAAAGATGATTTGCACAAGTAGGAAGAGCTAAGCATAGCTTTCAACCACAATGCAACTTGAATAATAATTGGATATTTTTCTTTGGGGACTTGAGGTCAAATATTTCCAGTTGTAGAAAGTGATCTGAGAGACAAGATCATTTTAAAAATCCACAAATTCCAATTCAACTGAAGCCACCAAAATTTTTTACAACACAAGCTGCAAAATCTTCTGCATCGATCTCTTTAAAAGGAGAGTTGACGAATTGTACCATATTCGATATGCTTTTAAAATCTTGAAATCGTTGATCAAACTGTTTTCCCAAGTCTGAATTGTAACGTATTCTTGGTTATTGCAGAGGTGCTGTGAAGGATTTTTCTCGTAATTGATTTTCTTCAGACTGGGAAAGTGTTTATATTCAAACTGGACGACATTCTTTTCCCACATCTCAAGCTCCTTGGAAAACGATTTTACAGTTCAAATCATTCCACCTCTCTGCAAATTTAAATCATCATTCAACTTCTCAGTTATATCTGTGAGAAATGAAAAATTTTGTAGCCATGTTTCTCAATGCATGGTTGACAACCCAAGCATTTCTGTGAGCTACCAAAAACCACCCCACGAGCTACCGGTAGCTCACGATCGACTGTTTGGCGACCACTGATCTAAGTCAATATTTAAAGAGCAGAAACTAGAATTCACTACACAAATGTTTTGAAGGGACGGATTCAAAGATCCAAAGGTTCGAAGAACCTCACACGTCAACCGAAGCTTATTGTGTTTCAACTATACCAATGTAGACCCTTATTCAAGTTTTTTTATTCAAGTAGATGTTGGACATGTTTGACTTATGGATACAACTTGAATCTTGGAGGTACAATCCAACCTCCAAAAAAATGGGAGTCAGTCAAAATCAAGAATTTATAGAAGGCAGTGAATAGAAAAATATAATGCAAGAAAAGTATGTGAACAACTTTGAGATTGATGGATCTTTTACAACATAACTGAATACTTTTGACGTCATAAAACCTTGAATTTCAGTGACTTCAAGTTTCCAAAATCGCCCATTTTATGTTGGAAGAACTCAATTGTATGATTGAGACGTTCTTTATTCATTTATTCATTCATTGATACAATAAGTGGACTACATCAAATATCAATTGGGAGAGAAAAAATAAGGTAACCTTGTACTATTCCTCTCCCAAATTTAGACAGGATTATACATAGTTCAAAATAGATTAAGTCTTGTAGTTGTTCACTTCACAAAATTTTCAGTCCTCGAATGTTCACAAAGTAGATTTTCAAATTTACGTTATTGAGAATCGGATAATCAGATATTTCTCATGATAACAGTGATATACGTTATGGAGACTCGGATAATCAGATATTTCTCATGATAACTCCATAATTTTCAATCATTTTTCTCTACTCATGTGGGTACTTTTTGAGCAAATATTTCTTCATAGAATAGATTAAATGGATGGTATGACTCTTTTATTTGATGACATTGCGAAGTTTTGACAGTTATTTCCACTCTACCACTTATAGAAGAGCTACCATGAAGCAGTTCTTGATAGGAGTTTTCTTCAATAGTTAGTTCTTTCAGCTCATGAGTTCATTTAGTTGAACAGTTAACTACAGATTACTGTTGTATGAACCGCCATTGCTGTGACGTTTGTACGAGGCGCTAATTGTGGGAGTGGCTTGTCTCGACCAATAGCAGACGTTCACCTTATTCGGGCACTCATCTACCAATCGTAACGCTTGCTCAGTCTCTCTGTACTTTCTCTTTTAGTTATCTACACGGAAGAGGAAAAAATGGTTCTGAAGTATTCTTCTTCATACGTACTCTAACATTTTAATACCCTATAATAACTTCTCTTCTTTTTTATTAAAAGTCCGATCACAATGTTTTGTAATAGGACCACTTTCATAGTTTATTTCTTCCCTATTTCATCTACTCCCTATTGTATTGTATGAAGTTTAATTTTTCATGGTATACTTTCATGATAAGTTTCATTCCACATGGATGCAAACAACAACTTTTCTTTTCTCCAGTTCACTAATGTGATGTAGTATAATAATGGCTTTATATAATACTAAATTATCTCTTATGAGTTGTTAAGTTTTGAAAATTGTAATACTCCTTTTTTACTTCTGATATGAGTTTCAAGATATAATTTTGATAATATTGAATTTGTTGATCGCAACTAAAGGTGCTTACAGACTTATGCGTCATGAACACGTGCATTTCACTCGTCATCAGATGATGATAAGCTTATCTTAATGTTTCTGCAGACTTTCTGTGTAGTTGACAAGTGAATATTGTTAAATTATTCATCCTATACTATTAAACAAGCAGTTTCTGTTTGTATGCTTAGATGTTTATATGTTTGTATGTCACTGGATCTCGAAAACGGCTCTACCGATACGCACGGAATTCAGAAAATAGTGGGTTTATAATATATACTATAATAATAATATAGAAAATCGATTGCACTAGGTCTCATCCCTGGGAATACTCGCTGGAGGACATTAAAAGGATAAATAATTTATCAGCTGTTTTTTCAATTATGAATATTAATTATTAATAATTGAAAAAACAGCTGATAATATCATCGTCTGTTGATGATGGAAGTGAGTGAGCGAGTGCATGTGTGTGGAACTGAGACAATACTATGACTCAGCTGTTGAACTTTTGTAATCATTCAATCAGGTACTTGGGCTAAATTTTAATCCTGATCAATTCCATTAGAACCAATCAGAGAAGCCATTTTTTTTAATTAATCAGGATTAAAATTTAACCGGCTTTTGTGCAACCGGGCATTTGTGAGAGAAATGTTCGCATTCCTCTAGCAATCAATCTCAATCCACTGTGATTAGATGGAATATTTCTGTATGAACTGTACATTTATTATAATTTCTTCTTTCGTACTGCATTTTTCATGCTTTTGTACTCCAGAGTGAAGCTTGGTCCCCCGATATTATCAAATAAAAGACAAGAAAATTGTCAAAACCACAGATTTCATTAAAAGTAGAAGAGTAGAAGATTTCTGTGCACCTTTCAGACCCAGTGTCCTCAAATGATGACATTATGTTTCCATGACTTAGGATCTTTTGATTTCAGACGAGGATATTAATGAACAATACACAAGACAAACACGTCTCAAATCTCCCAAGATTAAAAATATGACAGGACCGGAAGTCACATGCGTCTCAATTATATCCATCACCAAAACTTTTCAATCAAAACGTCAGCTGAGCACTAATTGCTTCGCTCTTTAGACTGTGGTCAGTTGACTTCCCGGCAGTTAATGTTTGAAACTTTGCCAACTTCCCTTTCAACTTTCAACACAAGGTTTCAACTTTCAACTTCAACAACTCAAGTTGGGCAAGGCTTCAAAGCGCCTCTGTCAAGCTCATCAACTCACTACCTTCTGTCAGCATTATTCAAATGGGAAGCTTTGATGTAAAACATAGGAATTACTGACAGTTTAGTGCCCTTTCAAGATTATGAACTCAGTTAAGAACTGTCAGTATTATTTGTATGAAAAGCTTCGATGTTTCTAGATAAGGAATAGTAACAGAATGAAGTGAACTCACTATAGTTCCGGAGTTGAGAGGTTAGAAATCAATAGAACTAGAGAATATATCAATAAAGTTTGAGTGTGAACAGGTTATTGTTGAGATAGTTCGGGAGAAAGTTTGAGAGAAAATTGTTTTGTGTTTTATATTGAGATTCATGTTGTCTAGTCAGCATCTGATGAACATTTGTTTGCTATCCTTGTCTCTCATTAGATGAAGCGGATAGCTACATCCTTTTAGAACCAGAGAATATATTAGTAAAGTTTGAGTGTGGACAGGTTATTGTTGAGATGGTTCTAAGTTTGAGAGAAAATTGTTTTGTGTTTTATATTGAGATTCATGTTGTTTAGTCAGCATCTGATAAACATCCGTTTGCTATCCTTGTCTCTCATTGGATGAAGCGGATAGCTACATCCTTTTAGAACCAGAGAATATATTAGTAAAGTTTCAGTGTGGGCAGGTTATTGTCTTAATGGTCCTGAGTGTGAGAGAAAATTGTTTATTGTTTTATATTGAGATTCATGTTGTTTAGTCAGCATCGGATAAACAACTGTTTGCTATCATTGTCTTTTATTGGATGAAGCAGATAGCTCCATACTTTTCAGACTTTTTACCAAATCGTTTGTAAGCTATAAAGGAGTGTAGTGAGAGAACTCTAAAGTAGGGATGGGTATCGATACATCGAAGTTTATAAACATCGATGTTTCAACATCAAACATCGATGTTTTTATCATCGATGTTTACTGTTCGATGTTTTTCACTTATCGATGGTTTTACCTAGACATCGGTCATCCGATGTTTTTCCCTACTAAAAAGTAAAAACAATTCTAATTTTTTAATTTGATACAAGTTTTTTTTTTTGTTTGAAGAGGATTATCTTGAGAGCAATAAGCAATAGTAACAGAATTACAATCATTATCTCTATCATATTATTTAGTGTAGTATTCTGTTTAGTGTTTTTTGTGAATATAGATCACTCTTGTGAAAGATATCGCATAAGTTTTGATTTCCTGCAGATTGCTATTTTTATTTTTCAATCAGCCTCTCTGTATTTTTATGTGAGACTGTTTGATACTCTTGAAGATTTACATTACTTCTGTGGCCCGTGTCAAGGTTAGATAGTTAGTTATTTAGAATTGAATAAGAGGTCGGATTCTTCGTTTCTTAGGAAGAAAGAGTTTTTTCTTACTACAATTATTTCCTCAACATGTGTTTAACACTAATTAATCTAGCTCTGGAAAAGAGGTCCTCGTATTGTAAGAAGTGCAGATATCCATATAAAAAAACTTAATCCATTTTCATTTCCTAAAAAATCTATCAGGTATTGAATGAATTCGATATGAGTATCAATGATTGCTAAAATTAGCTTAGGGTGAAATTTCAAGACCGAATCCTCAAGGATATCCCGAGAGGTTTCAGACTAAACCATGAAGATGACAAATCTTGTGAACTAGAGTTGATGTATCTTTCTAGTCACAACCTGACTTCAATTATTCGAAAGACTGTTACTTGAATACCACAAATCAAAAATTGCTGTGATTCCAGTTAGTAACTGTTGAAATATTGGAACAATAGCTCCAGATAAAATTGTAGTCACTTTAGAAGCTCTTTTTGTGCTCTACAATCTGAGATCAGGTATAGCGATCTATCTCATATTCCAGGTACACATAACAACAATGCTCCTTGTATTGTGAAAACACCTAATTTTCAGCTTCAAGCATCATCACCAACTACATTGTCCTCACATTGATATTTCGCACAACGACATAAGTTCTTGAGATTATGTTCTATGAGAATCACCCGTAAGATTCAGTTCACCACTTCATTTCAGTATTTCCTAGTAGAGAGGCGCGCTTAAGGACACCTCAAGGATCAAAATTTCAAACACATAACTTTTGACACAATGCTCAGATTTCATCGTACTACATACACTTCATCCTTCTCGGTTCGTCACGGCGGTTCAAAATCATGCATAATAAGTCAAATTCGGTCGAAAAATGGAAAATTTATTGTTGAGCGTGCTTAAGCCCATATTCCAATATACAAAAAATGGCCAATTTTTATATTCAAAGTTGCATGTCTTGTGAAATAATTCTGATAAAATTTCCAAATCTAGTGAGAATGTGAAAATTGTCCCCCTCTACCCACTACAATAAAAATAATACTTTCTATTCCAAAACAATTTGGAAGTTAAGATTTTAAAAATGGCGATTTCAGTTTTTACATTTTTTTCGTAATTTTACTGTTGATCAAGAGTTTCTAAAACGAGTCTGATACATAATAGAAACTTATGGTTGATTACAAATTGTAGATAAATTCATCCTCTACGAGCTCAGTTGTCTAAAATCCATCTTGAATCACTTTTCGCTATCATAGAACTGCCAAAACCGTTAATATGAGAAAAATATCTACAATTTCCGGATTTTTTTCAACAATCAAATCTCACTTCACGAACATATTCTTTCATGAATTGTTTACAGCAGATGAAATAGAAAATTCTATTGTACATTTCAAGATCATGTAATCATTTTTATAATTAGGGGTTACCGAGATACATAGCTTTGAATATAGAAATTAGCCATTTATTATGTATTGAATATGAAGTACCTACACTCAACAAAAAATTTTCTACTTTTTGACCGAATTTGACTGTTGATGCATGATTTTGAACCGCCTTGGCGAGCCGAGAAGAATTAAGTGTAGTACGATGAAATCTAAGCATTGTGTCAAAAGTAAATTATAAGTGTTTGAAATTTTGATCCTTGAGGTGTCCTCTACTGAGGCGTGCCTCTACTAGGAAATACTGAAATTAAGTGCATCTAACGGGTGATTCTTACCCATAAACTTATGTTATTGTGCGAAATATCAATGTGAGGACAAAGTAGATGGTGATGATGGTTGAAGCTGAAAATCAGGTGTTTTCCACAATACAAGGAGCATTGTTGTCAGGTGTACCTGGAAATCTATATGACATAGAGCGCTTTACCTGATCTGAGATTGTATAGCACAAAAATACGCCTAGAGGGATTTTGAAATATACATCTAAATTGTAACAATCGGAAGATATTGTTGATTGAAAATTAAAATTCATCAAAATTGATTTTTTCTTCAAATTTTACTCATTTTTGAAAAATTATAACAAAGTACTCATTGGTGATAGAGAGTTCCGAGTGATCTCATTTTTTTTCAGAATTATATAACCTGGGAGAGATTTGGCAGAAATAGCTGAAAACTGGAAAATGAGCCGAAAATACGAGGTTTTTGGGCTATCTTGTATCTAGCACAAGGAAATCTTGCATGAAGAAATTGGTTCTGGACTTCTCTTATGTACCAAAATAATATATTAGAAAATCAGAACTACAATATAAATTGCAAGCACACCTCCTTTTTTTGTCTATATTGACTAGACTAATAGTATCATCCATAAAAACGTAGGGCGATAAACGAAGTTTAAAAACATCGATGTTTACTGTTCGATGTTTTTCACTTATCGATGTTAGGATGAAAAAACATCGATGTTCAAAACATCGATGTTTTGTCTTTCGATACCCATCCCTACTCTATTATAGTGATAGTATTTTATAGTGAAATTTAAGTTATAGTCAGCATCTGATCAACATTTGTTTGCTATCCTTGTCTCTCATTAGATGAAGCAGATAGCTCCATCCTTTTGCGACTCGACACCGTTGCCAAATCGTTTGAAGGCTACACTACATTAAAGAGTGTAGTGAGAAAACTCTTACAGTGATAATATTTTATAGTGACATTTAAGTTATAGTCAGAGCCTGATCAACATTGGTTTGCAATCCTTGTCTCTTTTTTGGTAGAGAGTTAGTGGGGAGGATATTTTTAATATTCTTTCCGAAGAATGGACATTGATATGTCCAAAGCTCCGCCAATTTATGTAGATGCATAACAATATAGTTATTATCTATAGTTATTATATTACAAATTGCTTTTTCATATCATATACAGTTCAATAATTATTTTCTTAGTGTATATCATGTAAATTCATCTATAATTTTGCTGTATTGTAAGCTATTGTATATAAGTGTATAAGACAGTATATATTGTAATCTACATAAATAAAGTACTCAATCGATCAATCAATCAATCTCTCATTAGATGAAACAGATAGCTCCATCCTTTTAAGACTTCTTACCGTTGCCAAATCGTTTGTAAGCTATAAAGGAGTATTTTAGTGAAAGAACTCTAAAGTGATATATTTTATAGTGAAATTCAAGCTATAAAGTCTGCACCCGATTGACATTCGTTTGCTATCCTTGTCTCTCAATAGATAAAGCAGATAGCTCTATCCTTTTTCTACTCAGCATCGTTGTCAAATCGTTTGTAGGCTATGAACCGTTTGTGAACTACCAGAATAATTCAGCTAAATTATTTTGAAAATTCATCAATGGATCATGGGAAGATATAATTATTTCTCTCCATAATAATAATATCGTGTGACCTGGCTGGCTCAGGTCTGGTGTCAGAGTTTTCAGGTCGCAACTGATCAATTTCAGGGCCTCTGACATGACCTAACGACTGCTTTTTAGACAGCCGGGGCCGACGGCTTAGCATCATTTTAAGATGAATATAATATATTTGAGTAAGGTTTTATTATTATTAACATGAATCAACAATAAAAAATCATATATTATATCAGTTATACCGGGATGACTGAAATTACAGTTGTCATGATTATACCTCAAACCTGTGGTTGTATACCACATATACCTCATAAGAGATGCTTTTGTTTTTTTAAGGATGTAAATAAAGCTATATTATTATACCATGATTCGAGTTATCTGATTATATAGAAAATATAGCATAAGAAGATATCCCATGGTAAAGGTCCTTAACGTTCCAAATTTCAAACTGATTCTTTGTCAACCCAAGTCGCTTATTGTCGACTACTGTGAGAGTGATGGAATGGTACAGTATGTAAAGTATGTGTGAGTTGAAAAAGGATAGAACTATCTGTTTTCTCTAATTGCAGACAAGGATAGCAACACCAATTTTAATCATATTCTAACTTTAGAACGTGAATATCACCTTTGGGTCAACCCAAAAATATCGTTGAATATTCAACTGAAAAAAGACGAAAGTATGGCGATAAAAATGAGAGAGCTGCAACTGGAAATCCATAAGCATTCAATTCGGAAAATAAATGAAGCGTTCAGTGAAAATGAATCACGGATCACGTCACACAGTTTTCCATTATTTGATTCAATTGTTTGCTGGCCGGGAAAACCCGGGAAATTCGTTTTGTGGCCACAAACCCTCCGGGAAATTGACAGATATGGTTTTCAGTTACACCTTATCGCAGTCGACTTTTCAAGGTAGATATCACAGCAATCGATGGATCGACTCTCGATTGAGTATCATAATATATTACTCATCATATGGACTAATACTGGCTGCACAAAATCCGGTTAAATTTTAACAGTGATTGATTCCACGAGAACCAATCAGAGAAGCCATCTTATCAAAAAGGCCCTCTCCGATTGGATCTTGATCAGGGTTAAAATTTAACCGGCTTTTGTGCAACCGGGCCTCTGAGTTTCGAATTGTTACACAGACTCTTATCAGTGTCTTCTGAATGATCTGTTTCAGGATGGTTTTCAAATTATAAGACTGACAAAATATGGTTTACAGTCACACCGTATCACAGTGTCGACTTTTCAAGGTCGATAGCACGGGAATCGATAGATCGACTCTCGATTGCTAAGGTACGAGATTACTCATAGAATGAACTGAGCTTGATTTGCAACGTTGACTTTAATCAGTCTATTTTCACTGGATGAAGCTTAAATATAAATTTGAAAAAAAGGAATCGTAAAAATATTGTTGTCGACTTTTCAAGGTCAATAGCACGGGAATCGATAGATTGACTCTCGATTGCTAAGGTGCGAGATCACTCATAGAATGAACTAAACTGGAATCACTATGCTGGATTTGATAAGTTTATTTTCGTTGGATGATGCTTGAATGCTTAAATTTAGATTGACAAAGATAAGGTTCAAAGTCGCAACGTATCAAAGTCGACTTTTCAAGGTCAATAGCACGGGAATCGATAGATCGACTCTCGATTGCTAAGGTGCGCGATCACTCATAGAATGAACTAAACTGGAATCACTACGCTGGCTTTGATAAGTTTATTTTCGTTGAATGATGCTTGAATGCTTGAATTTAGATTAAGAACTATAAGGTTTAAACTCGAAACGTATCAAAGTCGACTTTTCAGGGTTGATAGCACGCAAATCGATAGATCGACTCTCGATTGAACCTCACTATAAATGACTGTTGTCAGCATTGTTTGAATGGGAAGCACTAATATGTTATATTTAGAGAATTCTGTCAGATTGAAGTGAACCTTACAACAAATGATCAGATAGCGTTGACAGGTGGAGGACTGATTGTGGTCACTCGGACACTTTTTTCTTGTCAATTTTTTCTCTCAGTTTTTCCACCTCGTTTTCCCGATTTTACTCTCTCTCTCTCTCTCTCTCTCTCTCTTTCACACCACCTCTTCTCTATCTTCTTACCACTCTTTTTATCTCACCTCGACTATTTTTTATTTCAACCAACAGAAACCAACTCTTTTCCATCTCACCTTCTCGATTTTCCTCTCTTTTCATCTCACCTCGGCAATTTTTTATCTTAAACCACCAGAAACTAACCCTTTTTCATCTCATCACCTCCATTCTCCTCTCTTTTCATCTCACCTCGGCTATTTTTTATCTCAACCATCAGCACCCAACTCTTTTTCATCTCACATTCTCGATTTTTCTTTCTTTTCATCTCAGCTCGACAGCTTTTTATCACAAACATCAGCACATACAAAAATTTGGAGGTTAACAGACTGTATTTGACAGTATTGGAATGTTAACAGTTTATGTTTGTCGATTGGGATGTTTGAATGTTTGAGGGAAACCTCGACACAAGTGATGCTTTATACTGAGGTCCACGTTATAATGGCAGTGGAGAAAGATGGGAGAACAACGTTGCCGATTCTCTGCCTTGCCACTGTCTTCTATAGAGGATAGGTGATACCGGTATATCTGATGTAATATTTACTTTCCATTCTTGTTTAAAATAATCAATTATATTTTATATGTCGAGAAAATATATTTTCAATGATCAGAGGATAAATATTTATAATAGAGATTGAATATTCTTGTTCCGGCCATCGTCTTCAGAAGGCTCCAACAATTCTGTTTACTTGTTATATATTTCCACATTGTTGAGGAAATATCTGGCATCGTTACGGAGCTGTAAAAGGATAGCGCTATCTGCTTTGTCGAATGATAGACAAGGATAGCAACACCAATGTTAATCAAATACTGCCATTACAACGTGAACCTCACTGTAGTAAAGTTTGCAGTGGGTGTTAACATGCCTCAATTTTTGTCTATTTAGAGTTCGGAATACACTTGCCTTAGTTAGTCTTTAGTAATGTTAATATTGATAATAGTGGGCATGACTAGGGACTCTACAAGCAAAGAGAGTTTAGAGTGAAATTTTGAAAATGTAATATTAAATAAAATATAATTTATCCATTAGAACTATATCCATTTCCCATCTGATAATGAATAAGTCATAGTGCTTTACATAAAAATGTAAATTCTTATGGCTTTTGTTGGTGGGGGGTCCCTTGCGGGAAGGTCCCACCGCCTGAATATATAATTTGAACCGTCAATGGGCCTTACGACTGTCATACTTCAGCCGGGACCGACAGTTGAACATGCCCATCCCATAACACGGGAGTGATCTGGTTAAAAAACTATTGCTTAGAGGGTTTGAACCCGGATCTCTATGCTGCTATGCAAACACTCTATCCACTAGACCACGGATCACTCCTGATTTACATACAAATAGTGCTAGAAATATTATGTTATTGTAGTATATTTGATTACTAAAGGCAATTATTTGAGTTATAGTGCTTGACATCTTTCTTATCTTATCATTCTTTTACTTATCATGCTTTCCAGACTGATTGCTACCTGTAAATTCACTCATAAAACATGATTTGGATAAAAAGACAAGATATTATTTCACACTAGATTTTACCATGGAGAAACAATAGCGTAAGTAGATATCCCATGGTATAGGGAGCTTATGTCGTAACTTTTATGTTATCTCAAGCTGATAGTCAACGTAGTTCTTTCCCTTGAAGCTGTGTGACACTGGTAGTCTCTCATATTGTGCCGTTCATACACTCTCACCCCCAAAAAACAGCAAAAATCGACACAATAGTCGACAGTAATCTTCTTGAGATAACAATAAAAGTTACGACATAAACTCCCTATACCATGGGATATCTACTTACGCTATTGTTTCACTTTGATTTTACCGATCCGGTTTCTAAGACCATTATTAATCTTTGATGAACTATATCTAAAAGTACAGACAAGCAGTTCAGCAGTATTTATACTGAAAGCCGAGCACTGTTATTGGTTGAAGTTGTGACCTATCAAGGTCACGTCTGTCATTGACCTGGACGAGCCCCTCCCCTATTAGCGGTTTAGACAAATGTTACAGTATAATTGTCATTAAATTATACTGTCATCAATTGTCACTTAATTGTCATTATAAATGTCATTGACCCAGACAAGCCCCTCCCCTATTAGCGGTTCAGACAAACGTTACAGAACAGCGATTCAAACTAATAATAGAGTAATTTGATTAGTCATATTTCACGTAATAAATTCACTAAATCAATAGGAAAATGTTACAGAAATATGGAAAACTACAGGAATAAGAAAATACTGTAATGATTTACTTACAAATTCATGATAGAATGAGAATGCGACAGCTGTTTGTGACTTGAAATATTATGATTACTAAACTTTTCCATGCACTATTAATGTTATCCTGTTATCCTAAGAATAGACATTCCTAATATATTCAAGCTACAATACTCATATTTACGTTGCTGCAAGATGAACCAGTATTAGCCTATATCCTCAACAAAGACGAAATGATGAGCAATTTTGTTAACAAACGAACTCGATCTGTACAATTAATCAAAGAATAAGTGGTGTCGAACATTTGAAGTTCATTGATGAAAGCATTCAAAAGTTATCATCAAACAAACAAACCCACAAACACGACAACGACTACGACACGACACGACAACAATCCGAAACTACTGAAGGCTCCAGTCAGCAGTAAGAACTCATTACGCTCGTTCAATTAGTGTTCAAAGTCTAAGTAAACGCTTATTGTAACACATATTATCTTCACTTCGAACAATGAAATTTGACGGGTCTTTTTTCAATGTTTGCGTGGTATTGATTGATAATCTAAATATCTCCGAATCGGTTTGTAATTTTACATAACTACCGTACATCATATTATCAGGTATGACTAGCAGGCAACCACAAAGATCTAATTAAAATCTTGACAGACTGAAAACTAGACCTACTCATATATAAATGACGAATTTATGTTCTATATTTTTCTCACTCACTGCTTATGTATAAATGACGAATTGATGTTCCATCTTTTTCTCACTCAATGCTTATATATTATGACGATTGAGATTTTCTCTCTTTCTCTCCCTGACTACTTAGATATGTCAATTCAGATCTTCTTTGTCTCACTCACTATATATTATAATATGACTGAGAGATGTTCTCTCCTTGTCTCACTCAATTCAATTATATGAGGAATTGATGTTCTCTCTCTTTCTCACCCACTACTCAAATATATGTAAGACGAATGAAACGTTCTCTCTTTCTCTCCCTCACTAGAAATATACCAAATATATAATTACGAATGAGATTTTTTCTCTCCTTGTCAGTCATAGGTCAAGTATAACATAAATGGAATTTTTACTCTCCTTGTCTCAATGTTCAAATTCTCATTCCACTAGAGTTTGATAATGGTGTAGCATTTAAAACTTGGTTCATCCAAACATTGTAATAAATAACTCATAAATTGACTTGATTATAATATGTTATTCAAAATATATTGGTATGTTTGTTGTTGATTTGTAGTACAGATATGACTGTATCATACACTGTATGCTTTAAATTACGACGACAATTTTCCCTTCACACATCATGTGAATTTGGAGAATAATTTATTGTGGAAATCTTTGTTGAAAACTAAAAACCCCTCATGTTTATTTGACTACTCAACATCTAGGATACAAATTCCTACCGTGTTTTTTACAGGTTTTTTGATTCTACTTCTTTTCCAATTGGAAATCAAAATTAAATGGTCAGGATTATTTATTGAATGGATCATAGCAACCAAAAGCATTGCATTGTGGATTTAGAATTCAGATCTCCTGATTCCTCGTATTTATCTCATGTTTATTCTTGTTCCAACTAGAATATTCTTACTCTCTCTAATGTTTTGATTCAGGTAATATATCGAATTCTCTGTTTTTCTAGTTCAACTGCAACTGGAAATTTTGTTTATTCTGCTCCAAGTATTATTTCACAAATCAAGAGCATTCATTGTTGAATTAGAATGGACAACTAGCTTCGAATTCAGAGTTTATTCAACCATTTTTGATCTGAAAGATGAGCTTTCCCTCCTATTCACAGCAGCTTTGAAATGCAAATACAATACACTCCCGGGCATGAATGTATCTAGAATAAATTGCTATTTAGATAATGTACCTAGAATACATACCTATTTAGATAGAATGTACCTAGAATACATTGCTATTTGGATAGAATGTATTTCCAGTACATTGCTCCAGGTTAGTTCAAAAAACGAATTTGTAAACCTTGTACTTATGAACTTATTGGAAAATTTGAACTACAGTGAGGTCCACGTTACAATGGCAGTATTTGTTTAGCAATGGTATTGCTATCCTTGTCTATCATTAAACAAAGCGGATAGCGCTATCTCTTTCCCGCTTTGCTCTGTTGCCAGATCGTCTTTCAACAATGTAGAATCAATAATTAATCAACAAAATATTGCATTTTTTTATGAAAACTCAATTGAAAGATATAATTTATTGCTTAATAAAATATAATTGATTATTTTAAACGAGAATGAACAGTTGATATTACACCAATAAACCTGTATCAGCTACCGTCTATAGGAGACATTGACAAGACAAAGGATGGGCAACGTTGTTCTTCTATCTTTCTCCACTGCCATTATAACGTGGACCTCACTATAGAATACATTAGTATTTAAATACAATATAATGTATTTTAGGTACACTGCTCCAGGGTAGTTTGGATACAGGCCTTTTGTTGGATATTCATCAATCAAGATAAAAACAAGTAAAAATATTTTTAGAAAGAGTAGGAAGACTAAGGCCCGGTTGCACAAAAGCCGGTTAAATTTCAACCGTAGTTAGTTTCACGAGAATGAATCAGAGAAGGCCTTTTTGATAAGAGGACTTCTCTGATTGGTTCTCGTGTAATAAATCACTGATAAAATTTAACCAAACGAAACCAATCCAGATTAAAATATTAAGAAAAACAGAGTGATAGAAAACACAATACAAAAGGGAAGAAAAAGAACATGTCCTACAAAACATAATTTTTGAAAATAACTATTGACAATGTTCATCAGAATAAAATTACGACTCTACATTGTTCTTATTGTTTGTTTGTTTCAATAACTACGACTGTACAGTCTTCTTATTCTTTATTTACTAACTTATCTTCATCAATGATCTCTTGGAATATGTGTGATTATTATGGGTATGAATGAACATCATTCATTTCAAAATATGTTTTTGGGTGTGATAAATCGATTGGTAAAGCCCTGTTCTAATTGTTCTGTTGAACAAGCACAAAAACGTATCTGTTCTAATGCTAGTAATCACACATCATATAATTATATTTATAAATAAATTAAAGGCACATATGAGGAGTTGTTGATGCCTGTTGGCAAATATGTAGCATCATTTATTCTGTTATCAGATCAGAATATAGTTGTACCGAAATTGATTTGAACTCTATTGAGTTTCCCACACACACCACATGCCTGCAAAATGCTTATTATGTGCATTGAATATAAATATACATATATACACATATATTCTATTGATACTTAAATAGAATCCCAGCGGAAAAAATATTGTTTTTCCACAACTGCGCGTAATACAAGAATTTACATACTCAATTCTCCTCGTAAAAAAGCTTATTTCTGAGGAGAATCTACTTTCTCGCTCGCTAATCATCTGCGCAAGCACAGTAGATTTTCTTTACGCTCGCTAATCGTTCGCGCATGCGCAGAAGAGTTTCTTTACACTCGGTAATCAGCTGATGATAAGCAGCTCGCCAAAAGTAGGTCAGATCTTAACCTAAAAAGTCGGTAATTGTACCGGACTCCTACTGGTCCTGCAGCCATAATGGATATCAGTGTAGACGAATTATTATTAACTCCAGATATCCAACAGGTAATTTAACAGGTTTGTGCAATTGTAGAAAATATGTTGTATGTAATTCGCGCGTAATGCTTCTTTATCCGCTTCGCTTCGCGTGATAACTGTTTTGCGGGGGCGATATAGTCGCGCATTACGCTCTTAATACATAAATATCTATTTTGAGGTGTGAAAATTAATTAGTGGAAATCTATCCTACAATGCTCAGTTGAACAATACGAAAAACTCATTTGTTCTAAAGGTAGTGCTCACACATTCGCAGTCTACAATGTATAATAATCAATAAAATTCTCTTTCTGTCCAGCAAAACATAAACTTATTTGAAAGCAAGTCACGAGGAAAAGAGAAATCAGAAGATACAAAAAGAAGCGATGAAATTGAGATGGTTGGACGAGATTTTTCAGGATATTGATAAAACAGTAATCATCATAATTGTGAGGTCCAGATGATTGTGATGATTGTGAGGTGGGATGATTGATACTGTATTCCAAAAGAAGTATGAAATACTGGAAAGAGAGAATCGAGTGGAAAGGAATGTTAAGGAAGATATAAAGAGCTAGTTTATCGAGAGAGGGATAACGTCTGCAATTTTCTCTTATTTTGTAGCTGGAGCGGAGTAAGAGATTGATAGTTTAAATTGATGAAAAGCTCTTATGGGAAAATGGAGAAATCTCTTTCTAAGAAGAGAGAAAAACAGATACACAGAAAAGATAAGGATAAGGGTGAGAGAGGGAGAGGTATATTAATTATAGGGGAATATCAAATCAGATGAGATTAAATCAGAAATAGTTGAGTATCATTCACGAAAACAGGGATATGAGTAAGAAGTACGAAGAAACCTAAATAGGTTCAGAACGCATGTAAAGAAGAAAGGGTGGAGGGAGAAAAAACAGGAAATGGAAGATGAAATGTGACGAAGAGGGTCTCAGAGAGGATGATGGAAAAACACAAGCAAATTGCACGAGGGATGTTCAAGAGTAATGGGTGATGTTTTTGTTTGTAGAACTAAGAGAGAATGACAGGGTAGAAGATAAGGAGAAGATGGAGGAGGAGTAGGATGAGGAGGAAGGAAGAAGGAGTAGAAGGAGGTGGTGGTGTTGTAGAACGAAGATAGGAAGAGAGAGAGGAGGAGAGAAAGAAGGAAGAGGATGAGGAAGATGATGATAAGGAGGTGGCGACGAAGAAGAGGGGGAGTAGGAGGAGGAGGATGAGGAGGAGGAGGAGGAGGAGGAGATAGAGGAATAAAAGTTAGTAAACAGTTGAGTTGTTTTCTAAGAGGCACTCTTACTTTGTCTCCCTCTTAAAGATAGGGTGCTTTTCTGCAAGCATTTTATCGGTCACACAATAACAACGTGAAGAAGTGAAGTGGTGAAATGAGACCAGTTGAAAGACGAAGAATAAAAAGTAGAAGAAAGGAAATGAAGTGGGTAAAGAAGAAGAAGAAGAAGTAGCAGGAGACATTCAAGATGAACTTGTAGTTTGGATAGATATGTGAAGATAAATGTTGAAGGGAATGTAGATGGAAGATTGAATATACAATCTCCTCGTGGTGCACCCTGGATAACGCTAAATGAGCTAACGCCTACTGGCGGTCAGACAAACGATTGTTCTCCTGACCATACACGACACAACTCTATTTTTCGGAACATGCAAATGAATAATAAACCCCACAGTCCTTTTAAGGACTTCCCGACTAGAAATCTTGGTATCCATTCTGTTGTAGTCAAAATAGGAAGCATCACAGTGACCAATATCTACAAACCACCAGGCATTATATGGCCACCTGCAGTGATTCCAATACAACCACATCCTGCAGTCTATGTGGGTGATTTCAATAGCCACCACGAACAGTGGAGATATAAGACATCTGACGGAAATGGTGAAGCAGTGGTGGAATGGGCTGAAGATGAGAATCTGAATTTACTATTCGATGCTAAGGATAAGTTTACTTTCAGATCAGCAGCGTGGCAGCGAGAGTACAATCCAGATCTATGTTTTACTTCAAGTGATAGCAAAGGCCAACCACTGCCAGCCACCCGGAAGGTTCTCTGTGACTTCCCCCACAGCCAGCATCGCCCAGCTCTCATAGAGATAGGCATTCAAATCCCACTTGTAAGATCCACACCCCAACCAAGATGGAATTTCAAAAAAGCAGATTGGAAGAGATTCTCGAAAGAGCTGGATAAATGCCTAGGTTGGATACCGCCGACAAGCAAAAACTATGGTAGATTCATTGGAGCTGTTAAAAGCGCTGCTAAAAAGTGCATCCCAAGAGGGTACCGTCGAGAATACATTCCGGGATGGTCTCAAAACAGCAATGAATTGTACCAAACATTTTTGGAAACTGGTGACCAAATTGTGGCTGATGAGCTACTCCACAGCCTTGATGAAGTGAGGAAAGAGAAATGGGTGGGGATGGTTGAGAGCATGAACTTCCAAAACTCAAGTCGTCAGGCATGGACCTTGCTGAGGAAGCTGGGGAGTGGAGCACCCATGAAGAGACAAAAAACAGATGTTTCAGCAGATACCATAGCATCTCACTTGCTAGCAACATCCAAAGCGAGAATAGACAAGGCACATACAATTGAAATAAAACGAGAACTGAGATGTCTGAAAAGAGAGCCAACAGAGAGCGAATTTAGCCATCCTTTCACTTCACAGGAAATTGAACTGGCACTGAGGTCCGTTGCCCCCAGAAAAGCACCAGGGTTTGACAACATCAACCCGGAATTCCTAATAAATTGTGGAAAGTATGCAAAGGTTTGGTTGGCTGGATTCTTCACTGATATAATGCAAACTGGTATTATACCCAAAGAGCTTAGGCAATCAAAGATCATAGCAATCTTGAAGCCAGGAAAACCTGCAAACACACCCAAGAGCTACAGACCAATTGCATTATTATCAGTGACATACAAACTATTGGAGAGGCTGATTTATAATAGGATCAGCCCGAAGGTATTTGAAAGTGTCCCAATCGAACAAGCTGGATTCAGACCTCACCGAAGCTGTGTGGACCAAGTACTCTCACTCACAACATGTATTGAAGCTGGATTCCAGAACAAGCTAAAGACCTCTGCTGCATTTATCGATTTATCAGCAGCATATGATACTGTGTGGAGAGATGGAATGATTTACAAGCTCCTTAAAGTGATTAACTGCAAAGTGACTGCTCGACTCCTGAACAATATGCTGAGTGACAGAACTTTCAAAGTCATCCTGGGCTCTGATATGAGTACACAAAGAAAACTCAGGAACGGCCTGCCTCAAGGGTCAGTGCTTGCCCCTCTCTTGTTTAGTCTGTACATTGCAGACATGCCAGAGACAACATCAAGAAAATATGGCTATGCTGATGATTGGGTGTTAACAACTCAGAGCAGGACGTTTGAGGAGACAGAAAAGACTCTCACAGCTGATTTGGGGAAACTGGGAAAATACTTTCGCAGATGGCGCCTCCAACCGAATGCCAGTAAAACCGAGGTTGCTTGCTTCCATCTCAGTAACAAAGATGCAAACAGGGAGCTCCGTATCCAATTTGAAGACAAGTGGCTCACTCATTGCAAAACACCTAGATACCTTGGCGTAGTACTTGACAGGACACTTTCTTATAAAGAGCATATTACAAAATTGGTGGAGAAGCTGAAGTCCAGAAACAATATCATCCAAAAGCTCTGTGGAACTTCGTGGGGAGCTTCAGCTTCTACATTACGCTCTTCAGCCCTGGGTCTTGTGTTCTCAACTGCTGAGTTTTGTGCACCCGTGTGGCTGAATAGCTCACATGTTCGCAGGGTTGATGCTCAGTTGAATAATTCAATGAGGTTGGTTGCTGGAGTCATAAAATCGACACCATTAGAATGGCTCCCAGTGCTGAGTCACATTCCACCCCCCAACCTCCGACGCATGAATGCGCTAACAAGAGAGTTCAATAAGATCCTGCAAAATCAAAACTTGCCAATACATGGGGATATAGAACATGCCAATCAAATCCGTCTGGTATCTCGAAAGCCTCCCACCAGAACGGCATTACATGCTCTGGATGGTGAGTTCAGTTTAACAGACGCCTGGAAACAGGAATGGCATGCAAGGCAAATCGATCTTACCCCATGTATCACCGAAAAGCCACCAGGTTTTGATTTGCCACGCAAACTATGGTCAGCTCTAAACAGGATCCGAACTCAGCATGGAAGATGTGCCTATGCGTTGCACAAGTGGGGAAAGGCTCCAACACCTTTTTGTGAGTGTGGCGCTGTGCAAACCATAAGACACATTGTAGAAGAGTGCACAAGAACAGCTTATGAGGGCAGGCTGGATGACTTCCTGGTAGCTACACCAGATGCAGTGGCACTTGAAACTCAAGAATACTTAATCAATGCTAATTATTCAATAAACTCACCGATATTGAACAGAATATCATTATTTATCGATAGAATTTAGGTGCCTACAAACTTATGCGCTACTATCACGCTCATTTCTGCTTATATCTGTATTTGTACAGCAACAGATATAATAAGAGACGAGCTGCGTAGAATAAAAATGGTTCAAGTTACTTTAACAATCTCTTGAGTAATTGGCGTTTTATCAATCAAAACTAAGCTGTTAGAAAATCCAGGTGATAATTTAGAAACAGTTTCATTGTATTCAACTATTGACTCTGTATAGAGAACCTGAAAATGAACCCATTTCAGTAAAGAACCTCAGTGTACATTTTTGACCACTTTCATTCTAAGCAGCTCTTATAAGAGATATCTATCTAATAACAGATTCAATAAGCATTTCTGTTCATTCGTTCTTGATAAAGCTGAGAAAACGCTAAAAAACGCTGGAAAACGCAGATTTTGGGCGTATCTTTGGACTTTTTCCAAATCCGTTCTTAGTGTGCCTCTAAAGGGCCAACTGAACATACCTACCAAATTTGAACGTTTTTGGTCCGGTAGACTTTTAGTTCTGGGAGTGAGTGAGTCAGTCAGTCAGTGCGTGAGTGCCATTTCGCTTTTATATACGTATATAAATTTGTTGGAAGAAATGATACTCCAAGGAAAATATAATGCGTCACAGTATTTTGGAAGAAAAGTAATTGTTGATTGGAAAGTGTCACGATATTATTTAAGAGAATTGTTACAGTTTCAGAATAAGCCAGCATTTATAGTGTAATCATTACTTGAAAAGAGGAATTCAATCTTATCTCATCTTTCATACCCTTAGTTACAGTGGAAAACAAGTCTTTGTTCACAATGTATTCTCTATTGATTAGTATTTTGTTATGTTAATCTTATCACATGAAATCAAAGTGTTAACGATTTAAGCAATTACACAGAAAGGAAATATATTTCTTACTTTGTGGCAATTATCAATAAGTTTTATCACTTCAAACAAACCGTTATCGTCAATTTCCACGTCTTTTATAACTTCTCCATCCACTTTGCAATAATCTCCTCTTTTGCTTTATCCTTTTCTTTCTCCATCTCTCATCCTCTTTCTTGTTCTATTATCTTTCTCCATCCAACCACTCGACCTCAATGAGAGCACTGAACCTCAATCGATTGTTCAGCTGTCAAAAAGCCACGCTATCTCTCACACTTTCCCTCACTCACACTCTCTCTCTCACACACACTCTTCGTACTCACACTATCTATCTCTCTTAACTCTTTCACACTCTCTTATCAATCTTTCTCTCTCTCTCTCTTACCATATTTTGTCAATTAACTCAACCATTTCTTAGTGATTTATTGTTTCAATGATTATTTTTCTCTGAAATGTTCTCACGCTTAGGCATGATATTTCGGGGGAATTCTCTTTTCTTACTTAAACTATTGAAAGTTAAGTATTGACGCTTGGGCTGAACAAATCTTCCTACATCTAAAAACTTTCCTTTCCATCTCTATATCTATATTACTCATCCCCTTTCTCCATGAATATTGTCCTCCATATCTATATATCTCAACCAATCATCTCTCTCTCTGTCTTTTTATGTAATAGACTATATCTTTGTATCCCAACTAGCACTCAGCCAAAAATCTTTTCTACATCTATATAATTTCATCTCAATCATCCCTCTCTGTCTTTATATTATCTACTATATTCAACCATATATATTGTATGTGAAGAACATCAACAGCTGTTCTTAGTGAAAATGTGTGTGTATTTTTGGCTTCAAAATTCATAAAATAACTTAATTAATACAATGTGCAGTGATAATTAAGTGTAATACTTAACTATAATTTGGTGTTTTAATTTTTCTGAATTTAAAATTTGCATCTCATATTTATTTTTGGACGAAAGTTGACCTTGAACTTCTTACAGAAGAAACATAACCTATTTTTTGGACATGTAATCAAAATTTGGGAATGGAATAGTTTTGGGCCAAGCCTGTTGTTCCTTCCCAATCATATTTATATGATTTGTTATTGTATCCACGTATAAATAAATAAATAAATAAATATCTATGTATCTCACTTAGCACCCTAACCGACAATGATTTCTATATCTATATAATCTAAATTCATTCATTCCTTTCTGTCTCTATACCTATATCTATCTATATAATGTATCTCAGCTAGCCTCACCACCAAAGAGTCACTCTATATCTATTATAATTTTATCTCAACAATATTACTCTCTGTCTCTAACTCTATATTTCAACCCCTTCTCCATCATTCTCCACAATTCCCATATCTATATCCACCCAAGAACCATGCTTCCTTCATTTTACAACTTTCCTTCACTTTTCTATATCTATATTACTCAGCCCCTTCCTCCATGAATATTGTCTTCTATACCTATATCTCACCAAATTATCACTCTCTATCTTTCTTTATATCTATTTTTTATCCCCCTTTTACATCAATCCTTTCCATCCCTATATCTATATACTTGCTCTGTTATCCGAAATCGTTTGAAGTGTTGTCTCAACAATTTTCCGCCACCAAAACACAAGCAGAAAAGATAAAAAGCGGTGGAACTGCTGTGGTTTCACTTTAAATTGTCAGCAATAGTTGAACGGGGAATTCTTGGTGTTATTCATGGGGAGTACTGTCGGTGGGAAGTTAGGTCTGCAGATGACACCAAGATGTATTCCAGAAAATTGGAAATTCGATAGCTGAAAGTTTGCGAATCTTTTCTGCTCGACTAGAATCGAATCTTTTGTTCTATCGAAGGTTTCCGAGTAGCTTTTCTCAATTCTGGTATCATGTCTACTCAATTCTTATCCTTATTGAATAAAAATACCAAGAAATTGTCGAAAATCACAGAATTACTGATACTTAGAAAGACCGGTTTCGGTTATTACATCATTGTCAATCTATATCTATATCTATATCATTCCTGGACCGAAAATCAAGTGACGAAGCAGTGTGAGATCACATAACCTTATCTTTTGGACAACATTATCATTTTATCAAAATTTTGGAGAGAAATAGTACAGGCTCAGCCTAGTTTTTCCTGCAATGTCATAATTGTATTATGATTATAGTATTTTATACAATAAAAGAATAAATAAATAAATATCTATATATATTATATAATAGCGAAATGGCACTCACTGACTGACTGACTCACTCACTCGCAGAACTAAAAATCTACCGGACCAAAAACGTTCAAATTTGGTACGTATCTACAGTTGGCCCTTTAGAGGCGCACTAAGAAATCGTTTGGCAATATCTTAACTCTAATGGTGGTTTTTAAGGGTTTAAAGTTCGTCTTTTATCATGTATATTCTTCTTATTCTCTTAATTATAATTGAAAAATGTCCATACCATAATTTATAGAACTATAATCTAGAGAGAGTACCTCTTCGAAACAGTTGTTAACTGTTAACTAAATTAATAATTTTGTCAGGTTGGCATTAAGTTGAGTTGACTTTGTTAGGTTGGCACCAAGTTGAAGATTGAAATGCATTTGTCGCGGAAAAATTGATTTGTCACTGCTACTTCAATCAGAGCTATTCCTGGGAATATCATATTACTAGCTGTCAGGCTCGCTTCGATCGCCATATCCGTTTAGCCAGACGTTTAGTCTGGACCCCCGATTGGATCGTCCCAACATATGATAAAAATGCTCCAATGAAAAATGCAGGCGAGCGAAGCGAGCCTGCTGATCTCATTTTTGGACGATCCAGTCGGGGGTCCAGGCGGCGGAGCCCCCTTGCTAGACGGATATGGCGAGCGAAGCGAGCCTGATGGCTAGTCTCTGATAAACTAAAAAAAATACTTATCCTGTTTTCAAGACATTAATTACTCGTTCGATGTAAACAGCTATTGTAAAAGGAAATTTTTGATTACAGATTGACAGTATTTACTCCTGGTTGCATTTAACCGTGATCAAATGACGTCATCTAGCAAAATCAATGCCATGAGAACTAATGAGAGAATCGGAGGATGTGATTGATCTGAGCTGGTTAATCACAGTTGAATTTAATATGTAATAACTTGGAGACAGTTGAGTTCATATACTACCACAGACAAGCTAGTCAAGACAAGTAGAATCTTTGCTACTACTATAAAATATTTTTCCTAGTTACGTTGAAAAGTGGCCATTGCTGCACTGATTACAGAACGCAAAGAATCACTTTTCCGCTCTAGTGCGGGAAAAATTTTTCTGCACTCCAGATTTGCAACATGGCAACGCAAAATACTTAGTAGGTTATATGGAGCAACAGTGCAGCAAAATCAAAATGAAGTTGGTAACAGTGACTGCTGTGGCTGCTATAGTGAGCAGAGGTGCAACCAAGCACAACGCGCTAATTATTAGTATTAGATATTATAACCAAGGACAACATTTTTATTCAATTTGACAATAAATTAAGGTTTTTATCAATAATAAAATTACACAGAAAAACATTTGATGCATTTCAGGCAATTTTACCCATAATTACCCACTTTTCATATTCAATGGTAACTGCAGGAAAAACTTAATGTGAAATACGTGCGCAAAGTTCCTCTGCTGCACTCAACAAACCATTCCGCCCTCGCCTACGGCTCGGGCGTAAACGTTTCTTTCGGTGCAGCAAACTGTCACTTTGCGCACTAGTTGCACAAATAACTATTTCAAATTCTATAAATATTTCTGAAGTCATATTACTACTACTACTGGAGTTGAATTTTCCTCAAACTGTAAGCATTTCCACGATAACTAATAGCATTAATACTCTCCATTCATCAATACGTTCAGAGTGATAGTTCTAAGTGAATATGCCTACATACAACCATAGAGAAACAATAGCATAAGTAGATATCCCATGGTATAGGGCGTTTATGTCGCAATTTTTACTGTTACCTCAAGCCGATAGCCCACGTAGTTCTTTCCCGTGAAGCTTTATGACGCTGATAGTCTCTCATATTGTGCCGTTCATACACTCTTACCCGGTCAAAACAGTAAAAATCAACAAAAATCTACAGTAATCGGCTTGGGATAACAGTAAAAGTTGCGACATAAACGCCCTATACCATGGGATATCTACTTACACTATTGTTTCTCTATGATTTTATTCAATAATCTGTTTATTCATTCAATATCAACCTTTTCAAAGATCAATGCTGCTCTCAAAATTTGTAAATAAATTTGTAAATAATTTGTAACTAACGTAGACAGTTGTGATGACTCCTATTTATATCCGATTGAATCAGATAATTAGATTGTTATTATTTGTATTCTTTATTTAGTATTTTATTAATTTGAAAGGATACTATAATTCTATTTTATAAATAAAAGAAAGGAGCCTGAATTCATTCATTAATTTTAAGCCGATCAGATCAATTTATCGGAATCTTTTGATCCACCAGCCTCCAATCAATGATCATCACAAATGCATATAACACAATTTTCTTGGTTAGGATGATGCTCACATGAGCTCTAGGCTTGTGAGTGAGTAATGAGACGGATGAGAGATTTTGATAACATGGTAGAAAGCAAGCAGCCTGTTTACAGCTCTCTCTTCTCTCTTCCTCGCACTGCTTCCTATTTATCTCCTCTTCCTTCTCCACCTAGTCCTTTTCCGTCCAACTTCCTTCTCCTCATTACCCTCGTCATCTCAACCTCCTCATCCTCATGTCCCATTCCTCTTTCTTCTTTTCCTTCTCCTCTACTATTTTCCCTTTTTTCCCCTGACCAGAATGTTCTTCACCTCTTTTTCCTCTTCTCTAGTCTATATCCATTTCTGTCCAGTTGTTCTCTCTAACCTTCTGCTCCTCCTTTCAAATTCTACCACTCATCCGTTTCTCCCTCTCCCAATAACTTAGCTCTTCTCTCTCTCTCTCTCTCTCTTGTTATTCCTTCCCACTCGATTCTGTCCATTCCAGGATTTTCTACTTATCTCAAACTGTTGTTTCAATCATCCCATCTTGACCCCACAATAATGATGATTACTGTTCTATCAATACTCTGAAAAATCTCGATTAATCACCATAGTTTCATCGTTTCTTGTAGTATCTTCTCATTATTTCTCCTATCTTTAAGCCTTCCTTTCCAGTCCATGTTTCGCTGGGCAGAAGAAGAATATAATTGATTATTATGGGATTGTTCATACATTGTAGACTGCGAATGTGTGAACACTATCATTAGAACAGATGAGTTTCTCTTCTTGTTCAACAGAGCATTGTAGAATCACTAATCAATCTATCACACCCCAAAAAAAATCAAAAAATCAAATCAATCAAAATTTTTTTATTCACAATACAAACAGTTGAGGGTCCTGCCAAACCCAAAGGTTTTTCGGCGGGTGCCCAGTTACAGGAGAGAAATGAGTTACAAAAGATAAATAAACTTAGACAAAATAAATATTATACTTCAAAGATTGCAAGTAAAAAATGAAAGAAAACTAATACAAAATGCAAAAAAAAATTAGAAATATACATCAGATTTTGATACAGAATTAATAAAATAATATTTTTTCGCTGAGGATGATGACCACATGAGCTGTAGGCTTGTGCGCGGGTAATGAGATAAATCAGAGATTTTGATAACATGGCAGAATGCAAGCAGTCTGTCTACAGTGAGTTAACAGGTGAAAGCCTATTTAACGTCGACCAATCACGAGCGAGTACATTTCTCCTCATCGCTTGCTCAGTATAAGGCCACGCCCACAACAAGCTCTCATTGGCCAATGCTTTCACGTCATTCCAGCGACGCTATTTTGTTGAAATTAAAAGTATGAATATACATTAATATATACCGTGCTCCGCAAGGGTATGATTGAAAACTTGACAAAGTGAAAACTTGACAAACTGAGAATATGACCTACTGAAATCTTCAAGAATTCAAGAATAGGCCTTTAACCATCCTCAGTAGATTCAGAATGAATATGCTAAATTTCAAGTTAATCAGTTGAGTAGTTGCCACGTGATGATGCGTTATTCGTGAATTTCCTATCCTGTACGTGTATAAACCAGTTCTTTCCTTTATTATAATACTACTCCATATCTGTCTAGCCAGGGGGCTCCGCCCCCTGGACCCCCGACTGGATCGTCCAAGAGTGAGATCAGCAGGCTCGCTTCGCTCGCCTGCATTTTTCATTTTTATCATATTATATTAGGACAATCCAGTCGGGGGTCCAGACTAAACGGCTGGCTAAACGGATATGGCGAGCGAAGCGAGCCTGATTGCTAGTAATATAATATTCCCAGGATTGAAGTAGCAGTGCCCAATCAATTTTTCCGCGATAAATACATTTAAATCTTCAACTTGGTGCCAACCTAACAAAATCAACTCAACTTAATGCCAACCTGACAAAATTATTAATTTAGTTGCCAGTTAACAACTGTTTCGAAGAGGTACTCTATCTAGATTATAGTTCTATAGTAACATATGATATGGAAATTTCAATTCTAATTAAGAGATTGGGAGAAGAAGAATATACATGCTAGAAGACGAATTTTAAACCCTTAAAAACAACCCTTAGAGTTAAAATATTGCCAAAAGATTTCTTAGTGCGCCTCTAAAGGGCCAACTGAACATACCTACCAAATTTGAACGTTTTTGGTCCGGTAGATTTTTAGTTATGCGAGTGAGTGAGTGAGTGAGTGAGTGAGTCAGTCAGTCAGTCAGTCAATCAGTCAGTCAGTCAGTCAGTGAGTGAGTGCCATTTCGCTTTTATATAGATAGATATATCTATTCCTTTATTATATTACAGGTAATAGCTCAATCCATGGCTAATAGATAATACCATGGCTTTAATGTCCAAAACATTTTGTGACAAAATAATTTGAAAGGGTTCTAAGATTTATATTTTTATTCCTATTAAAAGTAGCCCTAGAGAAAAAATACACTAAAAACTATCATTATTATTCATACTGATGATAAATTAGCATCAATGCTGACATTATACTAGTAGTTCTGTGAACAGTAGACCTCGCGCTCAGTGAGTTACATTGACCTGTTGTTATGTTTTCTAAAAAATTTATAAATAATTTATCAACTAAAATTGTCTAGAAAAAATCCTAAATAAACATAAAGCTTTCTGTCCTATATCGTACCGTGACGTGTCGTCCCGGAATGTGAGCGTGAGCGCTGTTATCAGGTCTGGCTGCAACTGTCTACAACGTTGACGGAAAGATACAATTTTCAAGATGTTCGATGTTTTTGAACGGGTAGTATTATAGTCAACTGTCTACTAACGTTAATGGAAAGATACATTTTCAAGATGTTCAATGTTTTTGAACGGGTAGTATTATAGTCCACTAGACAGCTTATTCATGATGATTAATTCTATAGTCTGATTTTTACGGTAATATTGGCGTATGAAGGAGGCTCCTTTTTCCTTTTATATTATCCTTAAAATGCGAAATTTCCAAAAACCTTGAATATACGTGGACGCGCAATTCAAAAAGGAAAATACCTATCGAATTTCATGAAAATCTATTACTGCATTTCGCCGTAAATGCGCAACATAAGAACATTTAAACATTTGAACATTGAGAGAAATGCCAAACCGTCGACTTGAATCTTAGACCTCACTTGGCTCGGTAAAAAAGAATCTAACCATAGTAAGTTTTATATATTATTTTCATTTTCACGACTCCTCTCAACTCAGCCAGACTATAATATAGACGACAATAAACTTGATACAATTTTCCACGATCATTACTTCTCCAAGTGCTCCAAGAGATTTTCCCGGCAATAATAACTCGATGAAAAGAAAAGCTTAGTTATTTCCCGAGCACGTTATATTTTCCGGCTGGAGAAAGAAAAGGGATTATCCGGAAAGAGCACTAAGTAAGGATGGCCTCACTACTTATATCCTGCTCCTTTATTCCTTACTCTTTGCTCACTGGACGGAATGAAAGGATCAAGTGTCACAGTATTACTTTGTGTCCTGTACTGTCATTTTTTCTCTCCTCTTTTACTACCTCTCACTCTCGCTCTTTCTCTCTCTCTCTCTCTCTCTCTCTCTCTCTCTCTCTCTCTCTCTCTCTCTGAAAGTTGATTACCCTGATCTACTTTCAGCCTACTTCATTTTATTAATCAATTATTTCATCTTATCTACCTATATATTTATTTTACTTTATCAATTTTCTGTTTTTTTTTTCTCTTAAATATTCATATTGATTAAAACTTTTACAATATTTCCATTAATAAATAAATCCTTAGTTTAAATAATGAAATCAACGTTTTGGTAGAGAGTTAGTGGGGAGGATATTTCTAATATTCTTTCCGAAGAATGGACATTGATATGTCCAAAGCTCCGCCAATTTATGTAGATGCATAACAATATAATTATTATCTATAGTTATTATATTACAAATTGCTTTTTCATATCATATACAGTTCAATAATTATTTTCTTAGTCTATATCATGTAAATTCATCTATAATTTTGCTGTATTGTAAGCTATTGTATATAAGTGTAAAAGCCAGTATATATTGTAATCTACATAAATAAAGTACTCAATCAATCAATCTCTCGTCTCTTATTCGCCCTCCAAGGCTTAAAATTAAGGCAGCCATTCAATTCAATTCTCTCTCTCCCTCTCTGTTGCAATATCATCTTTTAACAATGTAGAATTGAAATTATTTAATAGAATATTCCATCTTAATTATGAAAATTCATTATTAAATAATTGGAAACTATAACTCTTATTGCTCAATAAAATAAAATTGATTATTTCGACCGAGATTGAACAGTTAATATTACACCAATAAACCTGTATCAGCTACCGTCTGTAGAAGGCATTGACAAGACAGAGGATCGGCAACGTTGATCTCTTATCTTTTTCCACTGCCATTTTAACGTGCACCTCACTATAGTTGAACCAGCTACACACACGAATATTTTTTCTGCCGTCCATCTGATCAGAAGGAATTTGACAGACATTTGTAAAAAATGTATTACGAATGAAGAAATTAAAATAATACTCATAGTTCATACAGAAATGTTTTATCTAATCACAGTGAATTGAGACATAGAGAAACAATAGCGTAAGTAGATATCCCATGGTATAGGGCGTTCATGTCGCAACTTTTACTGTTATCCCAAGCCGATTACTGTCGATTATTGTCGATTTTTACTGTTTTGTTGGGGTGAGAGTGTATGAACGGCACAGTATGAGAGACTACGAGCGTCACACAGCTCCACGGGACAGACCCATGTGATCTATAGGCTTGGGATAACAGTAGAAGTTGCGACATAAACGCCCTATACCATGGGATATCTACTTACGCTATTGTTTCTCTATGATTAAGATTAATTCTCAGAAGAATGCAAAAATTTCCCTCACAAAGGCCCGGTTGCACAAAAGCCGGTTAAATTTTAATCCTGATTAATTTCACGTGAACCAAATCAGAGAAGACTATTTTAGAAAAAGGTTCTACTGGAATTACCATGATTAAAAATAACCCGGTTTTTTTGCAACCGGCACTAAGTACCGATCATGTTACAAATGAAGAGGTTCTCAGGAGAATGAGTAAGAAACTGCGACTCATTGGTGAAATCAAGGAGCGCAAATTGAGGTACCTGGGTCACATAATGAGAGGACACAAGTATTGAATATTGCACCTCATTATGCAAGGCAAAATAACAGGTAGGAGGTCAGTGGGGCGAAGAAGGATATCTTGGTTGCGCAATTTAAGGGATTGGTTCAAGTGCACCTCAAATGAACTTTTCAAGTCAGCTGTAAGCAGGGTTAAAATTGCCATCATGATAGCCAACCTCCGCCATGGAGACGGCACATGAACAAGAAGACTAAGTACCTGATTGAATGATTACAAAAATTCAACAGCTGAGTCATTATTTTGACACAGTCCCACAAACATGAACTCGCTCACTCACTTCCATCACCAACAGACGATCCTTTTATTAAAAGGATAATTTATTATTATTCATCCTTGGAAAAACATCTGATAATAATTATTTCGTCGTCTGTTGGTGATGGAAGTGAGTGAGCGAGTTCATGTGTGTGGGACTGTCCTTCAGCAAGTTTTCTCAAGGATGAGACCTAGTGCAATCGAATTTTTATATTATAAACCTACTATGTTCTCAATTTCGTGAGAATCGTTAGAGCAGTTTTCGAGATCCGGTGAAATACAAACATATAAACATCCAAACATCTAAACATCTAGTTGCTCGTTTAATAGTATAGGATTATTATTAAACGAAAATACCAGTTATTTATTTATTTATTTGGTCAGCACAAACAATACAATGATCGAGAAAGAAAAAACAGGCTATTGCCTAAAACTTTTCCAATTCCCTAATTTAGTTTCAAATTGTCCAAATACTATACATAGGTTATGTCCATTTCAATTTCTACACCAAATCACAATCTTAGAATATAGATTAGAATAAAACGATTAGAATATTAGAATATAGTTATAGAATAGACACACTGGGAAGTCTAGCCTCTGAAGCCAACATCTACTGCCATATCGCCATATCGTGACGTCATCATCGGATACAAAACTTTTCTGTAGAGTTTGTTTACAATGTTTTCCATAGCAGATTGTGTCTATTTCAGCTGAAAGTAGATTATTATTCATGAAAATGGACATAATCTGCTATGGAAACAATGTAAACAAACTCTACAGAAAAGTTTTCTATCCGATGTTGACGTCACGATACGGTGATATGGCAGTAGATGTTGGCTTCATCGACTTTCAGTACGAATATACAATGGGGCGTGTCTATTCTATAATGTGTCTAAGGCTCACTCACTTCCATCATCAACAGAAGACGAAATAATTATTATCAGCCGTTTTTCCAAAGATGGATAATAATCATCTTTTTAATGTCCTTCAGCGAGTTTTCCCAGGGATGAGACCTAGTACAATCGAATTTTTATATTATAAACCTACTATGTTCTGAATTTTGTGAGAATCATTAGTGCGGTTTTCGAGATCCGGTGAAATACAAACATATAAACATCCAAACATCTGAACATCTAAGCATCTAAACATCTAAACATCTAAACATCTAAACATCTAAACATCTAAACATCTAAACATCTAAACATCTAAACATCTAAACATCTAAACATCTAAACATCTAAACATCCAAACATCTAAACATCTAAACATCTAAACATCTGAACATCAGAAATTACTCGTTTAATAGTAAGTATAAAGGTGCGTACAGACTTTCGCTCTGCTCCGCAACCGAACGTCACTCCAGCAGAGCGATTGATGATCGACCGGCGAGCTACAGTGGTTCGACCGGGGAACGCGAGAAGATCTAATATCTTCTGTAACGCTCATGATGGGTGCGTCGGCGGTGCGACTGTGGTTCGATAGTGGTAGGAGGGCGGTACGAGGGCGGTATGAGGGAGGTGCGTGCTCGTGCTTGGAAGCGCGAACATGTGTACGCAGCTTGAGATATACATGGATCTCGTCACGTCAGTCAGGTAGAAAGGAAAGTGATAGACATTTACACAGATGAAGTCACTGGGATACAATATAAAACAATGTCAAATAAACATAAACAACATAAAAAAACATCGGATAGCATGAGAGAGCATAAGATAACTTGAAAGTACTTTGCCACTGGTTTACAAGCTATTCATTATGTGGTCACACATTCTTTGTTAAGGTGATAGAATTTATAAGAACGGAAGAAATCGTAACACACATAAATTCAATTCCATAAGTTCCAATGATGTTATTCATACTCACAGTATGTGAATAGTCCAATTAAAATTTGTGAGAATTGAATTTTCACTATTGTGTGCGAATCCTTTATTTTTGTCAAGAAATTCAAATAATAGAATTGTATAACATCAGAGTATAACATCCTCATAATCCTTCAAAAAACCTAAACAACTAAATTCCATCACAAACTTAATTCAGCAAGCACATTAAGCCGTCAAAACTGCGCCAAGTTTTTCACAAAATTATCCCACTTATTGAAAGCTTTCCCAACGAATTTTCCCTGGAAAATTGTGCTGTGAACAAGTTTAATCAAGCTAAAAACATTTTCCGAGACAATCCATCAACTCTAATTACGCTAAAATATTGTATCACCCGTGAAAGGGAGATCTTGTTACTCGAATTTGTCTACTGTTACTTGAATCTTTCAAGTGTTACTTGAAGTAAATTTCAGTCCTGTTTCAAACTTCGCCAGCTTTTCAACAAATGAGATTCTTCAACAAATTTCAGCATTTGTTGAATGGGGAACCTGGATGATTAGAGACGTTGACAGTTTGAAGTGAATATCAGTATAGAGAAGTTTCTTGCTGGTGTCGTTGTGGATTAGCGTCTAATCTGCTAATTCCAACAATAACTCCTAATTTGTTTAACGTTGATGTAATTTTGTTAAGAGTATAGCAAGAGGTCGAATAATTAGAAACTTCTTAATCAGGTGTTTCTCAGTTGTTTTATATATTAATTTATTCACATTTATATTATATCATATTCATATTTACATGAATACATACTTTTATTCAGTTGTTTTATGCATTATCACAGAACTTCTCTTTTTATTGAATGAAAAAGACTAAGAAATTGTCAAAAAACCACTGATTTATTGATAATAATTAGAAAGACCGGTTTTGGTTATTACACCATTGTCAATCTCTGATAAACTAAAACTAAATACAAGAGCAGCAGAATTTGGTCGAGGGCATGAACGCCTGCCATTGGCCTAGCTAGACAGTCTCCTCCCCCTCAACGGTGTGACAAAATGGCGGCTTAAGCAACAGAATCGCCATGATAATAAAATTTAGCCTACTATTTAGTACAAAATAAGAACCAAGGAAACAAATGTGTAAGATAATAAATCAAATATGTAAATGGAAAAACTATTGACTAATGTATGCTTACATGTTTATGATAAAACTAAATTCGTAGTGTTGTACTGGTTGAAATGAATCTGGTCATTTATACTATACTGGGGATTTTCCTTAATTACTCTTGTTATTTCTAAAGCCTCTAGAATATTCAAAGATCCGCCTTTGTTATTAATACTACGAGTTGTACTTTGAGTACAACACTACGAATTTAGTTTTATCATAAACATGTAAGCATACATTAGTCAATAGTTTTTCCATTTACATATTTGATTTATTATCTTACACATTTGTTTCCTTGGTTCTTATTTTGTACTAAATAGTAGGCTAAATTTTATTATCATGGCGATTCTGTTGCTTAAGCCGCCATTTTGTCACACTGCTGCTCTTGTATTTAGTTTTAGTTTATCAGAGATTGACAATGGTGTAATAACCGAAACCGGTCTTTCTAATTATTATCAATAAATCAATGGTTTTTTGACAATTTCTTAGTCTTTTTCATTCAATATGAATAATTACCACAATATCAACTTCTCAACTACACAAAAAAAAAAAAAAAACTTCTCTTTTTATACTTATATCTATCGACTTTGATGAGAAATGTGGTAATATCGTGATATTTCATATATTTTTATTCAATTACTCATTTTCTATACTTTTTTGAATTATTACTCTCTAATCCCCTTTGGTAGAGAGTTAGTGGGGAGGATATTTTTAATATTCTTTCCGAAGAATGGACATTGATATGTCCAAAGCTCCGCCAATTTATGTAGATGCATAACAGTATAATTATCTATAGTTATTATATTAAAAATTACTTTTTCATATCATATACAGTTCAATAATTATTTTCTCAGTCTATATCATGTAAATTCATCTATAATTTTGCTCTATTGTAAGCTATTGTATATAAGTGTATAAGCCAGTATATATTGTAATCTACATAAATAAAGTACTCAATCAATCAATCAATCCCCCTATTCCTTCATCTCTCCCACTTTCTCACTCCTTCTCTCTCTTTTCTCTCTCCTCTGAGGGTTATGTGGCAGAGAGGACCTGGAGTCCTAGCTCCGCCCTAGATAAAGGCAGTTAATCAATCAATCAATCAATCCTTCCTAATCTCTTCAAAATCTCCTAGATCTTCTCTTTCTCAACCATCGTTATCTCTATTCTATAATTGTGTTACAATTCTCTCTTGAATCTTAGTTTAAGTCTTAAACTGTGTTTTTGATCACTGTTCTCTCCACTTATTTTATCCTCAGAATGAACAGTTAGATATACCGGTATCAGCTATCCTTTATGAAGGCAGTGGCAGGATAGAGGATCGTCAAAGCTGTTTTCCTATCTTTCTTCACTGCCATTATAACGTGGACTTCATTGTAGAAGTGGTGAACTTGATCCAAACTTCATTCAAATCGAATAGAAATTCATAATTAAATTATCTCAAACTCTGGTGTTGGAAAGTTTTTTCCAATATTGGAGAAATTGTTTACAAATTTTGAGAGCAGTATTGATCTTTGAAAAGGTTGATATTGAATGAATAAACAGATTATTGAATAAAATCATAGAGAAACAATAGCATAAGTAGATATTCCATGGTATAAAGCGTTTTTGTTGCAACTTTCACTGTTATCTCAAGCCGATTAATGTCGATTATTGTCGATTTTTACTGTTTTGTTGGGGTGAGAGTGTATGAACGGCACACTATGAGAGACTACCAGTGTCACACAGCTTCAAGGGAGAGAACTGCGTGGACTATCGGCTTGAGATAACATTAAAAGTTGCAACAAAAACGCCCTATACCATGGAATATCTACTTGAGCTATTGTTTCTCTATGATAAAATACTAAGAAATTTATTGTCAGAAATGACAGATTTATTGATATTCAGAAACTAAATAAATCCAATACTGTACTATCAATAAATCTATGGTTTTTGACAATTTCTTAGTATTTTTATTCAATATGAATAATAAAAACCACAATATCAACTTCTCAACTACACAACAAGGAAATAAATAAACAAATTCGCAAGAAATGTGAATTTTATCCGGATTGTAATAGATATTTGATCAATATATGCCGTGGGAATGTCAGTTCAACATAATGTAAATCTAATCATCTTGTATAAACACTCATCCATCATATACTCGAGGTGACAGTCTTTCAAACCTTGTCAAGAACAGTTATTGTTTAACAGCTCTATTTCAACATTCTCTTAGTATGAGTGAGTGGGTGAAAAATAAACTAGTATCACTTCAAGTGTTGAATTGATTCATAATCATTAATTAACAATTGAAAAAAAATTGTCAGAACAGAAAGATATAACTTATCTTTAAAGGCAAGATGGAGAAGAATTGAATTGTGACTGCCTTTGGGATGATTAATATGAGAGAATTCATCGACCAATGAGAGAGCGCTAGAAATGAGAGTTTACTACAGTCTCTACTGCTACTCGTCTGTGATTGGTTGAAACTCTTTCACGTACTGAGCTGGCTTGTGATTGGTCGAAGGCGTTTAACGTTGTGAATGACTGCTGTCTCTTGAAAATATCAGCTCAATAAATTCTTATTCTTCTTCTGGTTCCTATCTGTTACCGGATGTTGGCAATCAATCTGACAATTATTATAACTTTGTTGAAAGCTGCTCTAAAACGTTCCGGATGGACACTACAATACAATACAATACAAATAAATTTTATTTTCATTAATATACAAATAAACAATCTAATCAATAAAATGTACATAATATTCATAAATACAATATATGAAATTTACTACAAATATAAATAAATTGCATTTTTTCGGAAATTAACCTACTCAACTATGGGAAACCCATGTTCTAGAGCAGTAGTAGTAGTAGGCTAATACAATTAAATTTAGAGTGGGGGTGCAAATACATTGGGTAAGTGAGCTCACATATTGTTCGAAACTATGTTTTCTATATTATGTCTTCCAGTTGTTGTGATCCAGTTTTTAACGGCGCATTTAAATTTTCTTGAGTTTTCTATTATCTTGATGTGTACAGGAAGTAAATTGTGGAGTTATGGTGCTAGGTGGTTGAAGTGTCGTTGGTATGTTGCCTTCCTAGCCACGTTCGTTATAAGTAGGCTCCTATTTCTAGTGTTATGACAGTGGTTTCCATTTTGAAAGCTTTCTGGGTTCTTGTGCAGTCTGCAAATAATTTCTAGGGAGTAGAGTTGTCTTGCGTCCATCACACCAAACTCATTGTAGAGCTGGTCTGACGGATAACGAGGTGGCTTCTGCTTAATTGTTTTAATTATCCGTTTTTGCACTTTTATAAGGGGGTCGAGGTGAACGTAGTTTGTTCATCCTCATTGAGGAGGGGTTTAATTAATTACCTTTGGAATTTTCTCATTATAATTATTGATTTATCTGTTGTGATTTATTGATAATTATTGATTAATTGAATAATTATTTTTCAGGCCTATTGATTAATTTATTGTAGTTTATTGATTATTGATTAATTGAATACAGTAATTATTGATTTCAAGTTTTCTAAAATTGTTAAAATCTTATATTTAATTTATTCTCATTCATTTGACATACTTTTGTTAGTATTTTTGATTCATTTAGTTTCTATTTCTTATTATTTCACTTACATTACATTTCTTGTTTTTTAACATTTCTTCAAACTTAATTCTTAAAATACATTTTTGGATTGTATAGTATATGATTGTAATGTGTGAAGGAGGCAAAATGGGGTTTTACCTGTTGCCTCCATGAATGAATTTATTTATTCATTTATCAGCAGAACTGAATTATTGTTAAATCATCCTACAATTCCATATGTAAGCAAAGACTGAACTAAGGAATAGTAGACCATCTTCATACACTTCTCGTCTATAATTGTTCTCAGCATTCTGAACTTGAATATTATTCTTCTTAACTTCTTGCAGAGGCAATCTATATGATGATCCCAGCGTAGAAAAGAATCCAGATCAATGCCGAAGTATTGTAGGTTTTCTGTGGATAGTGAATGCCGTGGTGTTGGAAAAGTTGACTGTTAGGAGGTTTTCTGTGGGCTGTCCATGTTGTGTAGCTGAGAAAGTTAGAAAGTGGGTCTTGTCATAGTTAAGAGTGAGCCCTAACACTGCAAACTATGTTCTCAAGAAATTAGGTGAATGTATTTGAATAGTCATGCAATTTTTTGCATGGAGTTTGATTTGTTCTAGAAGAATGCAAATTCTTCCTACCATAGTGAAACCTTGATATTGTAGGCCCAACATCTGTAGACACTGCTCAAAAAATGTCTGATCATGAGGGCTGTACTGAATCGAGGTGTACTGAGACAAGTTTAAAAGCTGTATGGTATATGAACGTTTCAAGGGACCGCTGATGAATGTTCTTTGACAGGGAACGTACTATAAAGGTGCGTACAGATATACGCGCCGCGAACATGAGCAATTCTTTGACAGAAACGGTATAAGATATAGATATAAAAAGCTTGGCATCAGCTGATTAAAGTGAATTGGTCATGTTCGCGGCGCGTAAATCTGTACGCACCTTTAGATGAAATTCTATCCGAACCAGATTGGCACCCTAAGAAGAAAGTAGATGAAATTCATCACAAAAACGATTATTCTTCGGGGGTATGATCACATTGGATGATCATATATACAAGTGCACACATGGTCATGCATGACCAATCGTGCAGATGGGAAACAAAATGTGGGAAAAGCAATAGGAACACTCACACTGAACGCGTGCACTTGCTGGTTGCGTTCAGTGTGAGCAGCTACATGCAAGTCACAACGTGTTTCATTGGCTCTTTCCAGATTTTGTTTCTCGGCTCATGCATGATCTGACGTTCACTTATGCATAAACTAATGTGATCATAATAGTATATTTCGCACCTAGGGCCGGAAATGAGACTTTTCCGGCTCGAAATCGGTTTTCAAGTCCGAGGCCGTAGGCCGAGGACTAGAAAAGTTTGAGAGCCGGAAAAATCTTTTTTGCCCATGATGAGAACGTTATTTTTCGCCACACAGAAAAATAAACAATATAAATATGAGAATAATTGTTTATTAAGCACTTCCGAAAGCAGAACAGGAAGATCATAGCTCTAGCAAATCTGAGGTAATCTGAATATCAGGAAATTGTCCAAGTATTTTTATTTTTTATTCTGATTTGTCTAAATAACCTAAAAGATTATGTTCAATTATGTAAGAGGTTGAGTTTATACTTTTTATTCTTCCAAATGACAATAAGATGATATTATTATAAATGTTTTGATTCTTGAATGATAAACACAAAAAATGAAAAGATTTTGATCAGCTGTTTTAGCACACTTGAAATTTGGCCAAATCTGAATGTCAACGTCAACAATGCTTGTTCTCGTTGACTTCGGAAGTTTAGGTTAGAAGTTCTATCCTACTCTGAAAATCGAATTTGAATAGTTTATAATATATATCTTATCTGTATTTTATTCATCCAAATAAAATGATGGTTTCTTATTGCAGAATACTTATTCAATTCTAGAAGCATAAACTGATTTCGTTTCATAAACTATTTTGTAAACACGTTCACATCAAATCAGAATCAGCTGACTTCAAGGTTATTTTACAGTAAAACTTTTACCGGCCTGGTCAGAATAAACTGATTTCGTTTCATAAACCATTTTGTAAACACGTTCACATCAAATCAGAATCAGCTGACTTCAAGGTTATTTTACAGTAAAACTTTTACCGGCCTGGTCAGCATAAATCGATTTCGTTTCATAAACCATTTTGTAAACACGTTCACATCAAATCAGAATCAGCTGACTTCAAGGTTATTTTACAGCCCTAGGGCCGTGAAACTTTTACCGGCCTGGTCAGAAAACAATCATTTTCGGCCTCCATATGACGCACGAAAACCAGCTCATTACATCCAAGTGATTATGATTTCGTTTCATAAACTATTTTGTAAACACGTTCACATCAAATCAGAATCAGTTGACTTCAAGGTTATTTTACAGTAAAACTTTTACCGGCCTGGTCAGAATAAACTGATTTCGTTTCATAAACCATTTTGTAAACACGTTCACATCAAATCAGAATCAGCTGACTTCAAGGTTATTTTACAGTAAAACTTTTACCGGCCTGGTCAGCATAAATCGATTTCGTTTCATAAACCATTTTGTAAACACGTTCACATCAAATCAGAATCAGCTGACTTCAAGGTTATTTTACAGTAAAACTTTTACCGGCCTGGTCAGCATAATCGATTTCGTTTCATAAACCATTTTGTAAACACGTTCACATCAAATCAGAATCAGCTGACTTCAAGGTTATTTTACAGTAAAACTTTTACCGGCCTGGTCAGCATAAATCGATTTCGTTTCATAAACCATTTTGTAAACACGTTCACATCAAATCAGAATCAGCTGACTTCAAGGTTATTTTACAGTAAAACTTTTACCGGCCTGGTCAGCATAAATCGATTTCGTTTCATAAACCATTTTGTAAACACGTTCACATCAAATCAGAATCAGTTGACTTCAAGGTTATTTTACAGTAAAACTTTTACCGGCCTGGTCAGAATAAACTGATTTCGTTTCATAAACCATTTTGTAAACACGTTCACATCAAATCAGAATCAGCTGACTTCAAGGTTATTTTACAGTAAAACTTTTACCGGCCTGGTCAGCATAAATCGATTTCGTTTCATAAACCATTTTGTAAACACGTTCACATCAAATCAGAATCAGCTGACTTCAAGGTTATTTTACAGTAAAACTTTTACCGGCCTGGTCAGCATAAATCGATTTCGTTTCATAAACCATTTTGTAAACACGTTCACATCAAATCAGAATCAGCTGACTTCAAGGTTATTTTACAGTAAAACTTTTACCGGCCTGGTCAGCATAAATCGATTTCGTTTCATAAACCATTTTGTAAACACGTTCACATCAAATCAGAATCAGCTGACTTCAAGGTTATTTTACAGTAAAACTTTTACCGGCCTGGTCAGCATAAATCGATTTCGTTTCATAAACCATTTTGTAAACACGTTCACATCAAATCAGAATCAGCTGACTTCAAGGTTATTTTACAGTAAAACTTTTACCGGCCTGGTCAGAATAAACTGATTTCGTTTCATAAACCATTTTGTAAACACGTTCACATCAAATCAGAATCAGCTGACTTCAAGGTTATTTTACAGTAAAACTTTTACCGGCCTGGTCAGAATAAACTGATTTCGTTTCATAAACCATTTTGTAAACACGTTCACATCAAATCAGAATCAGCTGACTTCAAGGTTATTTTACAGTAAAACTTTTACCGGCCTGGTCAGAATAAACTGATTTCGTTTCATAAACCATTTTGTAAACACGTTCACATCAAATCAGAATCAGCTGACTTCAAGGTTATTTTACAGTAAAACTTTTACCGGCCTGGTCAGCATAAATCGATTTCGTTTCAAACCATTTTGTAAACACGTTCACATCAAATCAGAATCAGTTGACTTCAAGGTTATTTTACAGTAAAACTTTTACCGGCCTGGTCAGCATAAATCGATTCGTTTCATAAACCATTTTGTAAACACGTTCACATCAAATCAGAATCAGCTGACTTCAAGGTTATTTTACAGTAAAACTTTTACCGGCCTGGTCAGAATAAACTGATTTCGTTTCATAAACCATTTTGTAAACACGTTCACATCAAATCAGAATCAGCTGACTTCAAGGCTATTTTACAGCCCTAGGGCCGTGAAACTTTTACCGGCCTGGTCAGAAAACAATCATTTTCGGCCTCCATATGACGCACGAAAACCAGCTCATTACATCCAAGTGGGGCGAAAACATATTATCTTATCTGATAACTTGTGTCTTTCGATATCTTTCAAATTATCTGATAACTTGTGTCTTTCGATATCTTTCAAATTATCTGATAACTTGTGTCTTTCGATATCTTTCAAATTATCTGATAACTTGTGTCTTTCGATATCTTTCAAATTATCTGATAACTTGTGTCTTTCGATATCTTTCAAATCCGATAACGAACAATCCATTCTTGACATTCCAACTTCATTGCAGGAGCTCAACAAATTGTTAGGGTAACAAACTAACATGTGTTTGTCACACGGCCTGTCCTATAAATCTCGCAGTTTCGCAAAGTACTCCACACAATACGGGGATTTAATTCCTCGTGACAATACTAAGTATTATAAATCACCCTCGCATGTCCCGACAGTTTGCCGACTTCCTATCGGCTCATGTCAACTTGAATCGTCCAAAATAAGCCTGCAAAGTTATGTTATGCTGCTGATGATGTATTATCTATCTGCAAATGTATCAACGTGTCCAAATACAGGTGGAGTTGTATCCTGCTTGATACAACCAGGTTGAAATTCGATGAATGATAGTTGATATTGTGGAATTTTTCCATCATTGAGAAGATACAGTTTTATTTTTCCACATCTACATTTACTAGACTTTTTAAAAGGCCTGTAGTTTTGTGTTGAAACCAACAGAAAGATAAAAGGAGAGTATGATGACATTAGAAGAAGAGATTAGATTATTTATTTAATCATCAGAATTACACAACTTACAGAAAAGTAGCACAGGCTTATAGCCCAAAACGGTTCCAATTCTAATTTATACAACAGTCCAAATGTAGCTAGGTTATGAGTGTCACTTAACAATAGATTGAATTTATTATTTATTTATTTAATTAATTAATTTATTTATTTATCTAATTAATTAATTTATTTATTTATCTATTTATTTATTTATTTGAAAATTACATATTTGAGGGCACCAGGAACTGAATCCCATCATTGCCCTCATAACACACATTGAGCATACAATTACTTATGTTACAATACTGATTTGCCCAAACTCAGAGCAAAGCGAGAAAGAGATAGCGCTATCCGTTTTCTTGAATGATAGACAAGGACAGCAATACCATTGCAAATCAAAAATGTCATTATAACGTGGATCTCACTCTAGGTGCTATAATAATGAAGACAATGACAAAAAAGATAGTTTCAATACGGTTCATAATTCAATACAGTATATTTCGAAACCCTTATGTAAGCTGACTGTAACTAAGCTGATATCTTTGGAGGAAAACTTTGGGGATTCAACATGCTAAACATTTCCCTGAAGCTACAGATTCAATGTTAGAGGTCTCAATTTTCTGAATAAAACGTGGACGAAGCGAGAAAAAAACAATTTTTGAAACTTTTCCAGCACGTGGCTAACGAAGTTCATGTTTAGGAATTGAGAAGGAAGTGCAATAAATAGGGTGTAACAGAGATGGAAGTATTGAGGAGATTGAAGGAAGAGAGGGATGGGAATAGTAGGGTAAATAAAAGAGAGAGAGATGGTAGTAGTAGTGGGGAAAATAGGAGAAAGAGAGAGATCGTTTGAGTGGGGAAAATAAGAGAACGAGTGAGATGGAAGTAGTGGGGAAAATAGGAGAAAGAGAGAGATGGTTGGAGTGGGGAAAATAAGAGAAAGAGTGTGATAGAAGTAGTGGGGAAAATAGGAGAAAGAGAGAGATGGTAGGAGTGTGGAAAATAAGAGAAAAAGTGAGATGGAAGTAGTGGGGAAAATAGGAGAAAGAGAGAGATGGTTGGAGTGGGGAAAATAAGAGAAAGAGTGAGATGGAAGTAGTGGGGAAAATAGGAGAAAGAGAGAGATCGTTGGAGTGGGGAAAATAAGAGAAAGAGTGAGATGGAAGTAGTGGGGAAAATAGGAGAAAGAGAGAGATCGTTGGAGTGGGGAAAATAAGAGAAAAAGTGAGATAGAAGTAGTTGGGAAAATAGGAGATTGATTGATTGAGTACTTTATTTATGTAGATTACAATATATACTGGCTTATACACTTATATACAATAGCTTACAATACAGCAAAATTATAGATGAATTTACATAATATAGACTAAGAAATAATTATTGAAAGTATATGATATGAAAAAGTAATTTGTAATATAATAACTATGGATAATTATATTGTTATTATTATTACATAATAAAGAGAAAGAGAAAGAGGAGCTCAACAAATTGTTAGGGTAACAAACTAACTTGTGTTTGTCACACGGCTCGTCCTATAAATCTCGCAGTTTCGCAAAGTACTCCACACAATACGGGGATTTAATTCCTCGTGACAATACTAAGTATTATAAATCACCCTCGCATGTCCGACAGTTTGCCGACTTCCTATCGGCTCATGTCAACTTGAATCGTCCAAAATAAGCCTGCAAAGTTATGTTATGCTGCTGATGATGTATTATCTATCTGCAAATGTATCAACGTGTCCAAATACAGGTGGAGTTGTATCCTGCTTGATACAACCAGGTTGAAATTCGATGAATGATAGTTGATATTGTGGAATTTTTCCATCATTGAGAAGATACAGTTTTATTTTTTCACATCTACATTTACTAGACTTTTTAAAAGGCCTGTAGTTTTGTGTTGAAACCAACAGAAAGATAAAAGGAGAGTATGATGACATTAGAAGAAGAGATTAGATTATTTATTTAATCATCAGAATTACACAACTTACAGAAAAGTAGCACAGGCTTATAAGCCCAAAACGGTTCCAATTCTAATTTATACAACAGTCCAAATGTAGCTAGGTTATGAGTGTCACTTAACAATAGATTGAATTTATTATTTATTTATTTAATTAATTAATTTATTTATTATCTAATTAATTAATTTATTTATTTATCTATTTATTTATTTATTTGAAAATTACATATTTGAGGGCACCAGGAACTGAATCCCATCATTGCCCTCATAACACACATTGAGCATACAATTACTTATGTTACAATACTGATTTGCCCAAACTCAGAGCAAAGCGAGAAAGAGATAGCGCTATCCGTTTTCTTGAATGATAGACAAGGACAGCAATACCATTGCAAATCAAAAATGTCATTATAACGTGGATCTCACTATAGGTGCTATAATAATGAAGACAATGACAAAAAAGATAGTTTCAATACGGTTCATAATTCAATACAGTATATTTCGAAACCTCTATGTAAGCTGACTGTAACTAAGCTGATATCTTTGGAGGAAAACTTTGGGGATTCAACATGCTAAACATTTCCCTGAAGCTACGGATTCAATGTTAGAGGTCTGAACTCTCTGAATAAAACGTGGACGAAGCGAGAAAAAAACAATTTTTGAAACTTTTCCAGCACGTGGCTAACGAAGTTCAAGTTTAGGAATTGAGAAGGAAGTGCAATAAATAGGGTGTAACAGAGATGGAAGTATTGAGGAGATTGAAGGAAGAGAGGGATGGGAATAGTGAGGAAAGTAAGAGAGAGTGATAGAAGTAGTGGGGAAAATAGGAGAAAGAGAGAGATCGTTGGAGTGGGGAAAATAAGAGAACGAGTGAGATGGAAGTAGTGGGGAAAATAGGAGAAAGAGAGAGATGGTTTGAGTGGGGGAAATAAGAAAAAGAGTGAGATGGAAGTAGTGGGGAAAATAGGAGAAAGAGAGAGAGATGGTAGGAGTGTGGAAAATAAGAGAAAAAGTGAGATTGAAGTAGTGGGGAAATAGGAGAAAGAGAGAGATGGTTTGAGTGGAGTAAATAAGAGAAAGAGTGAGATGGAAGTAGTGGGGGAAATGGGAGAAAGAGAGAGATGGTTTGAGTGGGGAAAATAAGAGAAAGAGTGAGATGGAAGTAGTGGGGAAAATAGGAGAAACAGAGAGATCGTTTGAGTGTGGAAAATAAGAGAAAAAGTGAGATAGAAGTAGTTGGAAAAATAGGAGATTGATTGATTGAGTACTTTATTTATGTAGATTACAATATATACTGTCTTATACACTTATATACAATAGCTTACAATACAGCAAAATTATAGATGAATTTACATGATATAGACTAAGAAAATAATTATTGAACTGTATATGATATGAAAAAGCAATTTGTAATATAATAACTATAGATAATAATTATATTGTTATTATTATTACATAATAAAGAGAAAGAGAAAGAGGAAGAGAAGGAGAAAGAGAGAAATGGTGGAAGTGGGGAAAATAAGAGAAAGAGTGAGAGTGAGATGGAAGTAGTGGGGAAGATTGAAGGAAGAGAGAGATGGAAATATTAGAGAAGATGAGTGTGTTAGAAAGAGATAGGAAGACTGGTAATAGAGTTTGAGAGAGACAAGGACAGAAATAAAGAATAGAGAACCAGCTCAAGTGATTCCTAAAAGTCGTGTCAGAAGAGAAAAAAGTTAATATTTAAAAAATTTATTTTTTTATTGACTAACAGGTAACACGTGATCCGCAAAGGTCTAATTAAAAAATTGACAAATTAAAAACTTGACGTACTGAGATCTTAAAAAAACAGAATAGGCCTATAACCATCCTCGGTAAATTATAATTATTGATATGCAAAATTTTAATCAGTTGATGTAATATTAACTGTTCATTCTCGTTTGAAATAATCAATTACATTTTATTGAGCAATAAGTTCTATTATTTAATAATTTTATAATGAATTTAGGCTACCAAAATTGAGATAAAATATTTCGTTAATAAATTATTAATTCTACATTGTTAGAAGACGATCTGGCAAAAGAGCAAAGAGAGAAAGAGATAGCGCTATCCGATTTGTAGAATGAAAGACAAGGATAGCAATAGCAACAGATAGCGATCTGGCAACAGAGTGAGGCGAAAAGAGATAGCGCTATCCGCTTTGTTGAATGAGAGACAAGGATAGCAATACCATTGCTAATTAAACACTGCCATTATAACATGGACCTTACTATAGTGCCATAGAGAAACAATAGCGTAAGAAACAATATGGGCCATATGAATAAAGTTGAGCATTTGCTTATACTTCTAAAATATGGAGCTATTGCTTCATTTTCTATGAATAAACGTGAGCAAAACCTTTTGCTCATGCTCATCAAAAAAATAGTTTGAGCATTTGCTCAAAAGTAAAAGCTTTTGCTCAAAATTGTATGAATAAACTAGAGCATTTGCTCAACTTTTGAAGCAAATGCTTCAAAAAAGGTGAGTCTAGTCTAGAGCAGCTTATCACCTTTTGCTCATGGTAAAATGGCTTAACTTATTCATATGAGGAAGAGGAAACTATACCAGATACGATCACAACCAATAGTTGAGAACTATAAAACTCTTTTCAGATTCAACCATGATATATATCACCATTATCCCTACAAAAGAATAAATACAAAAGATACCTGTTATAAAGATAGCCATCACAAAATAGGAAATAGGCATTTAAGAAGATGAAAGTGTAGACCATTATAAGAAGGCTATTGATATTATAAGAATAATTATGCTGAAGATTATTATAGAGATGACATTTTTTCACGCTATTATTTCAAAATTCTAAACTCAACTAACCTAAAACTCTATCCATAAATAGAAAACAGAGCAGACGACGCAAACACAAGCGGTGCACCCTACTTGCACATTCAGCGCTTCCGTGAGCTATAAAAACAAACAAGTAAGGCTACAAAAGCGAATCAGCTGATGAAAAATCTTTAAAATACGTGAGCATTTGCTCCAGAGTTCAGGAGCATAAGGTAAGAGTATAAGGTAAAGCTTATTCATATAAAAATGAGCAAATGCTTTTGCTTCTACCTTTTGCTCATGAGCAAAACCTTATGCTCCATGCTCTTGCTCATGAGCACTTGCTCTGGTTTTATTCATATGGGCCAATATCTTATGCTATTGTTTCTCTATGATAGTGCTAAACTTGCCCACTCCAATTGGAAAAACTAATTTCAGATTTAGAAATTCAGGGTACACAGCTGTAAAATACTGATACGATGAACGATGTATCCAATTCTAAAATTCACTTAAAACTGTTCAAAATCCCTCATGAATGACATCTATATGCTTCCCACTAAATCAAATCTAGCCGTTTGAAGTAGAAAGTAATCCGATCATCGTCTATCTTGAATTCAATTTTCCTCCTCCATCAGAAATAAAGCAAAAATCCAGTAGAATTATTCCATTATAGAGGGATTCAACAGTATAACCACAATATAGAAGCCAAGGGTTTATGCAGTGCTATCAATTTTATAGCTTTCTCTGTCCCACACGATAAAAATATATCTGGTAGTGATATTCACTTCAAAATGACAGCATTTCTTATGGATAACATGAAAGTTTTCCATAAAACCAATGCTGAAAGATTGAGATAAATTCTATTATAGTGAAACTTGATTCAAAATGGCAGTATTCCGTTTAAATCCCAACAATGCTCCCCCATTCAAACAATACTGAAAAATTGGAATGAATCTCACTTGCTATGGATTTTTCCCCCATCATATCCTCCATTTTATATCTGTGGGTGTCTTCAACTGATTACAAGTTGTAAAAATTTTATTTATTTGTTCTTGGGGTTGTTCTTTTATAGTGGGGTCCACGTTATAATGGCAGTATTTGGTTAACATTGGTGCTCTATAGAAGGCAGTGGCAAGGCAGAGAATCGGCAACGCTGTTCTACTATATTTTTCTTCAATTGATTACAAGTTGTAAAAATTTCATTTATTTGTTCTTGGAGTTGTTCTTGTATGGTGAGGTCCACGTTATAATGGCAGTATTTGGTTAACATTGGTGTTGCTATCCTTGTCTAGCATTCGACAAAGCAGATAGCGTTGTCCTTTTCTACCTCCGCAATGTTGCTAGATGGAGTTCTAACAATGTAGAAATATCATTAATCAATACATAATATTCAATCTCAATTATGAAAATTAATTATTCAATCTTTTTGTGGAGTTTAGAAGTTGATATAGTGGTAATGTTTTTGTGATTTTCCCGGCTTCAAATTTATCAAGTTTTTTAATATTTTTCAATCTATTAATGCATTTTTAAGTGTAATAATAATTTGTTTCATCTTTCTGAACAACCGAGATACAAAATTTTTAGTATAATGTTTATTTGGACTGTAAATTTTTGTGATCTTTATAAAAGTGTTTTCATAACCTCATTTGGACTATTTTTATCAAAATTAGGGAGAGGAACAGTTTTGGGTTTATCCTGTTGATTCTCTCCCAATCATTTATTTGATGTTGTGATTAAGGAATGTAATTATTCATATTAAATACAAATACTGAGAAATTGTCAAAAACTACAGATTTATTGATACCTAGGAAGACCGGTTTCGGTTGTTACACCATTGTCAATCCCTCATAAACTCTGATAATTATTTAATCATTCAAATAAACATTTTCTTAACGAATAAACTATAATATTGATTATTTTAAACAAGGATGGACAGTCAATATTACATCAGACATACCGGTATCAGCTATCCTCTTTAGAAGGCAGTGTCAAGGCAGAGAATCGGCAACGCTGTTCTACTATCTTTCTTCACTGTCATTATAACGTGGATCTCATTATAGAGGGTTTCAAAATAGGCTATCGATGAAAGAAGACAAAGAATTGAAAAACTGCGGTTAGATGGAAGGACTGTGCTTGAAATGAAGTAAGAAATTCTAATTCAAATAATTATAATTTGGAGTGACAATAATTTGAATTCCAAATAAAAAAGTTTTCTTATTATTAAATGAAAAAGACTGAGAAATTGTCAAAATCCACAGATTTATTGATGATACTCAGATAGACCGGTTTCGGTTATTACACCACTGTCAATCCCAGAAAAACTAGAAAAAAAATTATCATTTTCTATTTATTTATTCTATTTATATTTTTCACAAAGAAACACTGATTGGGGAAGAAAAACTAAGGATACTTCTTGTACTATTTCTCTCCCAAATTTAGATAACATTTTTAAAGTCCAAAATAGGGTTATGATTTTACTTTAGGCTACTAAAATTTAGTCCATTTTCACTCAAAAACAACGAAAACTAAGATTTTTAAATTTTGACGGTTGAAAACAAAAAAAAAAAACAAAAATATCACACTCAAGTCACCATTAATTGGAAAATTTTTGAGTAATTTTTCAAAATTTAGAGCTAGAAAAAACACAACTAACTAATTATTTCCTACATAAGTCATGATGGAGAAGAAAATATGGAAGATTTATCATTATTTATGGATAACTTTTGAGGAGGAAAAGGACAACAGTATTTATAGTACAGGCAGAGCACTGTTTATTGGTTGAAGCCATGACCTTTCAAGGTGAAAGTGAACGTCTGCCAAGCTATGAACCGCTAATTGGGGAGGGGCTTGTTGAGGCCAATGACCGACATTCACCTTGACAGGTCACGGCTTCCACCAATAACAGTGCTCGGCCGTTAGAATGAATAGGCTTACAGCTACACTTTACTTGTAGTTTCAGTTTACATGAGATTGATAATGGTGTAACAATCGAAACCTGTATCTCGATTTTCAATAAATCTGTGGTTGAAAAATATCTAGTCTCTATATTAATTATTTATCACGATCAACAATAATCAAGAGCATCATTTCCCCTACTTTATGATTGAAATACCATGTTTTCACCAAAACATTTCTTTAAGCATGTTTCTACTATTTATGTAATTTTCAAGTTACATATCTCCCGTATGTTTGATTAAGTTTGTAGAGTGCATATTAATGTTGTGGAACTTTTTCATAATTGAAAAGAACTTGAGATATTATTAACACACAAAAGCATGCTCCTGTGAAATGATAATTTTTATTTATAAAGTGGATTCTCTGATAATATCTCGAGTTTTTGTAATCATCTCAAATTTTTTTTAATTAGCAAACAAGTTTTTTTCTTAAAAAGATTTTATACCATGATGATTGAACTAAGTATAACATGTAGTATATAAAACTAAGTATAACTATACATAGCTACATTACAATGTCATGGGATAAACAAGAGTAATTGATATTCGAAACACAGTGACTGAGGTGAGATTAACTCACTGTTAGCCTGAGTTGTATGGGGAACATTCATGTTATCAGTAAAAAATGCTAACAATTTCAAGTTAGAACTCAGTAATATGTTGGCATATTTTTTTGAAAAATGGTTGAAAGCTTGATAATTGAAAATGGGTTGATGGAAGGGTTCCCCACAGTTTTTTTATGTTGGATATTTTCTCTCGGTATCAGAAAAACTATAGTGAGTTCCACGTTATAATGACAGTAGTTGTTCAACTTTGGAATTGCTATCCTTGTCTATCATTCGACAAAGTAGATAGCATTATCCTTTTTCTAGCTCCACAACGATGCCAAATATGTTTTTGACAGTGTAGAAATATAATTAATTAATTCAGAGAATCGGCATCGCTATTCTCCTATCTTTATCCACTGCCATTAAAACGTGGACCTCACTAATAATCCAGATTCTACTCCAATTGAAACAATAACAGGATAACGTTTGGACTATAGTGAGGTCCACGTTATAATGGCAGTGTTTGATTAGCATTGGTGTTGCCATCCCTGTCCATCATTCAACAAAGCGGATAGCGCTATCTCTTTCTCTCTTTCCTCTGTTCAGCCAGATCGTTTTTCAACAATGTAGGATAATTAATTAATTAACAAAATATTTCATATTTATTATGAAAGTATTGAAAAATATTATTTCTTGCTTAATAAAATACTGTATCTATATATATAAAAGCGAAATTGGACTCACTCACTGACTGACTGACTGACTCTCTCACTCGCATAACTAAAAATCTACCAGACCAAAAACGTTCAAATTTGGTAGGTATGTTCAGTTGGCCCTTTAGAGGCGCACTAAGAAATCTTTTGGCAATATTTTAACTCTATGGGTTGTTTTTAAGGGTTTAAAGTTCGTCTTTTAGCATGTATATTCTTCTTATTCTCTTAATTATTATTGAAAAATGTCCATATCATATGTTAATATAGAACTATAATCTAGAGAGAGTACCTCTTCGAAACAGTTATAACTGGTAACTAAATTAATAATTTTGTCAGGTTGGCATCAAGTTGAGTTGACTTTGTTATGTTGGCACCAAGTTGAAGATTGAAATGCATTTATCGCGGAAAATTGATTGGGCACTGCTACTTCGATCAGAGCTATTCCTCGCTTCGCTCGCCATATCCGTTTAGCCAGACGTTTAGTCTGGACCCCCAACTGGATCGTTCTAACATATGATAAAAATGCTCAAATAAAAAAAACAGGGGAGCGAAGCAAGCCTGCTGATCTCATTCTTGGACGATCCAGTCGGGGGTCCAGGAGGCGGGGCCCCCTGACTAGACGGATATGGCGATCGAAGCGAGCCTGACGGCTAGTAATAGATAATTTTAAACGAGAATGAACAGTTAATATTACATCAATAAACCTGTACCAGCTACCGTCTATAGAAGGCATTGACAAGACAGAGGATCGGCAACGTTGTTCTGCTGCCTTCTCCACTGCCATCATAACGTGGACCTCACTATAATAATCCAGATTCTATCTTAATCTTCAAAATAATCTAATTCTATCTTCAATTAGAAACAATAACAGGTTAACGTTTGGATTAGAAGTAAGATTTACTACAAACTCCTAGCATTGGTCAAATGGGAAGCCATTGATGTTAGCCATAGGGGATTCCATTAGATTAATATGAAACTCACGTCCAAATGTAATAGTATATTTCGCACCTAGGGCCGAAAATGAGACTTTTCCGGCTCGAAATCGGTTTTCAAGTCCCAGGCCGTAGGCCGAGGACTAGAAAAGATTGAGAGCTGGAAAAACATTTTTGCCCGTGGTGCGAACGATATTTTCTTGGTATATTTTGTAGGTGCCACACTACAGGTATTGCTGACAAAATAAATAAAGAATACTCGTTAAGCTATCATACCTATCTCTTGATTTAGTGGTAGATGATTTGCAGTCAGGATTTCAGATTCTTTTAAAATTTCACTTGGAATACCACAGTCATCTTCAAGCATTTTTGAAAACTCGGAATGCACTAATCAACAATAAATAATTGAATAAAGCTGGTTGCGAAGCGAATTAGTTTGATTCGAAACTGGAACTGAAATCATGGCGACTTCAGCACTGATGATGAAAGTGGACACTCGCCCGATCTAGCGGATGACTTATTAACTACTTCCATGAGCGGCTGGAAAGAGACAACTTTCTGGCCTAGACCAGAAGTGAAACCCTTTTCTGACGTCGTCTGCAAACAAGGTCTTTCAGATCTACGTAGGGACTGGAAAACAGCTGCTTTCTGTGCAGTGTGGCGAAAAATATGTATTCGTATGAGGAATGAGGAATGCTGTAATTGAAATGAATAGATTAAATTCTTGCTCAGCTTGTTGAAAACAATAGCAATCATTGATAGCCTGTGAGACGTTGGGGATTCATTTATTGTGTTGTAAAAGGATGGAATCTTTTCATCAGATTCATTAGATTCATTCCATTAGATTCATATATTTTTATACAGTGCATGATTGTAGACTACATCATCATTGATCATTCAATTTCGCTCTCTCTCTCTCTCTCTCTCCTCTCTCTCTCTCTCTCTCTCTCTCTCTCTCTCTTAATATATTGTTTTATGATAATTATTATACTTTGTAAAATCTTTGTTTTTAGGGTTTTTTGTGTGCATGTGTGAGTGAATGGCAACTTGAATAGATCTTCATCTCTTCATTTCTGATAGGTTTTCCTATAGATTTATCTAGTAAAATTTGAAATATTGTTTCCAATTGTATAAATAAATAAAGTTTAAAATTCTCTTTTATTATATGTTATTGTATTTTGATTAATAGTTTTATTCACTTATATTAATCTTATGTAATCTTAATACATAATGTAATCTATTTTTTCTGTTCTTATGTAAATTTGTCTTCTTTTGTAAAGGGTTGTGTGGCAGAGAGGACTAGTTTGGATAGTTATTGCAAATTGCTTTTTTCATATCATATACAGTTCAATAATAATTTTCTTAGTCATGTATATGTGTGAATCCATCTATATTTTTTTCTTTATTGTAAGCTATTGTATACAGGTGTATAAGACAGCATATAATATGTAATCTACATAAATGAAGTACTCAATCAAACAATCTCCCACCCTCTCACTCTCTCTCTCACCCTCTCTTTTGGTAGAGTGAGTAGGAAGGATATTTTTAATTTTTAAGTGATAATAATGAGTAATATCTGATCTATTTTTGGTTTGGAATCATAAAAATATTAAAATCTAATTTGTAAACATTTTTAAGGACAAACATATCTCTTTATTGATTCATACAATAGTACATCATCAAAATGATAGGGAGGAAAAATAAGGTAACCTTGTGCTCTTCCTCTCCTAGATTTGGTGGAGAGTTAGTGGGAAGAATACTTCGAATATTCTTTCCAAAGAATGGACATTGATATGTCCAAAGCTCCGCCAATTTATGTAGATGCATAACAATATTATCTACAGCTATTACCAATTGCTTTTTTCACATCATATGCAGTTAAATAATTATTTTCTTAGTTTATATTATGTAAATTCATCGTTAATTTTGCTGTATTGTAAGCTATTGTATATAAGTGTATAAGCCAGTATATATTGTAATCTACATAAATAAAGTGCTCAATCAATCAATCAATCAATCTAAGCTTTTAAATCCATCAATCGCCTTACAAACATAATTGAATTGTCAGTTATTGTATACCAGCAGCTAACCCAAGCTCCGCAAGGGTCCGATCAAGAATTTGACAAACTGAAAACTTGATGTACTGAAATCTTGAAGAATTTGAAACAGGCCTTAAACCATCCTAGGTAAATCAAGCATCTACAAGCAAAATTCCAAGTCAATCAATTCAGTAGTTAAAGGTGCGTACAGGCTTTCGCTCTGCTCCGCAACCGAACGTCACTCCAGCAGAGCGATTGATGATCGACCGGCGAGCAACAGTAGAAGAGCTAACATCTTCCATAACGTTCATGATGGGTGCGACTGCCGAGCAGAGGCGGAGCTACTGCGGTACGATGGAGGAAAGAGGGCGGTACGAGGGAGGAGCGTGCTCGGTGCGGGTTGGATGCGCAAATATGTGTACGCAGCTTTAGACGTGATGAAGCGTCATTCATGATTTTCCTATTCTGTATGTGTGAGTATAAGCGAGTTCTTCCCTTTATTGTAATATACATTAGTTTATATCAATGAGTCTATTGTCAGATATTGTGAATTGTGTTAATACAACAGCATTCACGTTTAGAGTGTAGCAACCATAATCCCACGGGACTCGAGCCCTGGACAGTTTATTATGAGGTAGGCGGAAATGCAAGGCCAACTTTACAAGTCCCCAAAGCTGACTGCGTAATGGATAGATATATTAAATGGGAGGGTGTGGCTTTTCAACTCCCTCGGCTCAAAATTTGTCTCCATCTTTCCATTTTCTTCCCACTTTTTACTAGTTCTTCTTCTTCTTCTTCTTCTTCTTCTTCTTCTTCTTCTTCTTCTTCTTCTTCTCCTGTCTTCTCCTCCTGTCTTCTCCTCCTCCTTCTTCTTCTTCTTCTTCTTCTTCTTCTTCTTCTTCTTCTTCTTCTTCTTTTCTTCTTCTTCTTCTTCTTCTTCTTCTTCTTCCTACTTCTATCTTCCCACCAAGCTTATTTTTCTCCATTCTCCTTTTTCTACCTTCCAAATCTTCTAATTTCTGAATTCAACTGTCACTGCTACAGTGGAATGTCTTTATTCATTCATTTATACATTTTGAATTTGTTGAAAACAAGAATTTCTACAAGTTGACGACAAAATGTTGTTGTGTTTTCTATGGAATTGGCAACGAATTGCCGCAATTCGTTGATAATTCAGTTGACAATTCGTTGATTATAATTCAGTTGACAATTCGTTGATTATAATTCAGTTGACAATTCGTTGATAATTCAGTTGACAATTCGTTGATTATAATTCAGTTGACAATTCGTTGATAATTCAGTTGACAACTCTGGTGAAACTAAGGCTTTAAGTAACAGTATACTGCAACTGAGCGTAGGTTTTAATGTATCTGGTGGACTTATCAAGTCATGAACAAGATGATACTTCATCCTTTATTCGTTATTGATTGATACAATGAGTACATCATCAAAATGATGGGAAGAGAAAAAATAATGCATCCTTGTGCTATACCTCTCCCAAATTTAGATAAGGTTACACATAGTCCGAAATAGGTTAAGTCTTGTAGTTGTGCACTTCACAAATTTTCGGTCCTTAAATATGTTCCCGAAGTTGATTTTAGAATTCTGATGCTCCAAAACCAAAAATATGACAGATATTCTATAATATTATAAGTTGAAGCTACAGTTATAGAGATTCAAAAATCTACTTTGTGAAAATAATTAAGGTCAATTTCGTGAAGTGGACAACTACAAGACTCAACCTATTTCGGACTATGTGTAACCTCATCTAAATTTGGGAGATTGATTGATTGATTGAGTACTTTATTTATGTAGATTACAACATATACTGGCTTATACACTTATATACAATAGCTTACAATACAGCAAAATTATGGATGAATTTACAAAATATAAATTAAGAAAATAATTATTGAGCTGTATATAATATGAAAAAAAAAACAATTTGTAATAACTATAGATAAAATAGATAATATTGTTATGCATCTACTGGCATAACACATGCATCTATTGGCGGAGCTTTGGACTTATCAATGTCAATTCTTTGGAAAGAATATTCGAAGTATTCTTCCCACTAACTCTCTACCAAATCTAGGAGAGGAAGAGCACAAGGTTACCTTATTTTTCCTCCCTATCATTTTGATGATGTACTATTGTATGAATCAATGAAGAGATATGTTTGTCCTTAAAAATGTTTACAAATTAAATTTTAATATTTTTATGATTCCAAACCAAAAATAGATCAGATATTACTCATTATTATCACTTAAATAAAAATATATTATAGTCTTTAATATTATAAGTTGAAGCTACAGTTATACAGATTTAAAAATCTACTCTGTAAAAATAGTTAAGGGATGAAAACCCTGTGAATTGAACAACTACAAGACTTGACCTATTTAGGACTATGTGTAACCTTATCTAAATTTGGGAGAGGAATAGAAGAAGGATACCTTATTTTTCCCTCCCTATCATCTTGAAGATGTACTATTTGATGAAACAATAAAGATATATGTCTAGGTTACCTTATTTTTCTCTCCTCATAATTTTGATGATGTACTTATTGCATGAATCAATGAAAAATTAATCAATAGAGAATGAATCAATAAAAAATGAATCAATAGAGAATGAATCAATAAAAAATTAATCAATAGAGAGGTTTGTCTATATCATTTGTAGAATCTACATCTATACAGAGTACATCATTGATCGACTTCTCACTCCACAGACTTAAACTGTTGAAAGCCGATTGAGTTCGAGACCAAATTCAAAAACATTCTATTTTGGCGCCTTCTATTTTGGGCGCCTGTCATTGGCGGAGAGCACGCGGCTCTAAGCTCCAATTAGAGTGATGGTTTCCACCTGTTGGTCTACAAAGATTCACTGCAATCTGTCACCATTGGTTCAATAGGAAACGTTTTTTGTAGTTCTTTTGAAACACTGACAACGTGATGGCAACCTCACTATCACAAACTTACTGTCTCCTGTGTCAGTATAAGTTGAATGGGAAATGTATGTTGTTGCTTATGAGGTATACTGACAGTATAAAGTGAATCAGATTGTACCTGTCTGGACCTAATGAGGCTAAAAGGTGATGAACCTCAAATAACCCAAGTCGTGATGTCGTCATTGAAGCAGTCAATTTGAGAATCGAATTCACATTATCTTGGATTGTATCTGTTGAGCTTCTATTCATTTTTTATTCATTTACTCAATAAGTAGTCTACATTATCAGAATGATAGGGAGAGGAAAAATGAGGTAACCTTGTGCTATTTCTCTCCCAAATTTAGATAAGGTAACACATTGAATGAAAAAGACTGAAAATTGTCAAAAAAACCACTGATTTATTGATAATTAGAAATACCGGTTTTGGTTATTACACCATTGTCAATCTCTGTTATCAATAAATCAGAGGTTTTTTGAAGATTTCTCAGTCTTTTTCATTCAATATGAATAATTACCACAATATCAACTTCTCAACTACACAAAAAGGTTACACATAGTCCAAAATAGATTAAGTCTTGTAGTTCTTCAATTTTGAAACCTGCACTATATTTTCATCATTAAAGCTGCGTTTACACCAAAGGTATTAACAAAATGTTTATTTTTCCGTCCTTATTGATACTATTAGATTGAACATAACTTATCATACACATGATGAACATATGTGTTTGTCAAGTTCCGTTCAATTTAATAGAATCTATAAGGATTGAGCTATCAACATTTTGTTAAAAACTTTGGTGAAAACCTAACCTAAACCCAGCTTAAAAATCTGGTGTGTCGCACTCACACAACTTTCCTTGCCGTTATGAAAATTGATCACCTGACGCTAGTGTTCACGCGCATAAGAGTTTACTATTCTTAGATCTTAGCCAGCTGATGACAGGACAATAACGCTGGAGACACACGAGGTCGGCTATCTCTTCGTAATGAATGATTTAATAGAACCAACAGTTGCTAACAGTTTGCAATTTGATAATCACATTTTCTCGAATTTCAAGCCTATTTCCAATTTCAGGTGAAAATGTTACTGGACATTAATTGCAGAGATTTTTATGCTCAATCTTTTCCACTTGGGATTTTTTGTTTTAAATTCTATATTAAGGCTGCTAATTGAGAATCCAAAGTCAAACTTTGCATAGATGGGGCGGAGCTCCTGAAATTTTTACAGATATAGGACTTGTTGCAGTTGATAGAGCTTATCAATGAATATTTCAGGTATGAATTTGATCAAAATCGTTGGAGCCGTTTTCGAGAAAATCGCGTAAAGCCCTGTTTTTGACAACATTTTTGCCATTTTAGCCGCCATCTTGGATTGCATTTTGTCGAGATTGTTCGTGTCGGACCCTTATAGTGTAAGGACCATACGTTCCAAATTTCAAGTCATTCCGTTAACTGGGAGATGAGATATCGTGTACACAGACGCACATACACTCATACACACACACACACATACAGAACAATACCCAAAAATCACTTTTTCGGACTCAGGGGACCTTGAAACGTATAGAAATTTAGAAATTGGGGTACCTTGATTTTTTTCGGAAAACAATACTTTCCTTACCTATGGTAATAGGGCAAGGAAAGCAAAAACATGATAGCTTCGAATTCATTACCAGACTATAATAATAATTCCCAACTCTGCTCATTCAAAGTAAATAATGATTAACTGTGAATTTTCGTGATTAATTTTGAACAAGTGTTCAAAAAACCACATTTAAGTTAGACTATTATCAAAATTAGGAAGAGAACAGTTTTTGGTTTATCCTGCTGATTCTCTCCTATAGTGAAGTCCACGTTATAATGGCAGTGAAGAAAGATAGGAGAACAACGTTGTCGGACCTCTGTCTTGCCAATGCCTTCTATAGACGGTAGCTAATACAGGTTTATTGATGCGATATATATATAATTTTTTTCAATTCAAAAAATAATTTATTCCGCACAACATAATATTATTACAAAACATTGTACCATCTAAGAATACGAAAAAATACTAATGAAAATGATATGTTTTGCTTCAGATGACAAAAACATAAAGCGAAATGAATATGAGCACACCTAGGCATAAGCCCTATTGGAGTGCACTTCTCTTAAAATAAAATAGTAGTAGGACCGTTACGCCAATATTAACTGTTCATTCGCGTTCTAAATAATCAATTATATTTTATTCGAGCAAGAAATTATACTTTCCAATAATATTGTAATGAATTTTCAAAAAGGCCTTTGAAATGATGTACCACACAATGGGTGTTTACATTTAAAATATTCTAGTTACAACCCCTAAGTCACCCTCCTCATGAGGGGTTGAAATTCAGTTGTAGGCCTACGTCAAAAGGTAGAGTAATTGACCAATAACTTATCCTGAAATTTACAGTATCATATCTACAACAGTCTCCAAGTTATTGAAGGGTTCCCATACATATTACCATAGGGAAACAATAGCGTAAGTAGATATCCCATGGTATAGGGCGTTTATGTCACAACCTTTACTGTTATCCCAAGCCGATTACTGTCGATTATTGTTGATTTTCACTGTTTTGACCGGGTAAGAGTGTATGAACGGCACAATATGAGAGACTACCAGCGTCATGAAGCTTCACGGGAAAGAACTACGTGGGCTATCGGCTTGAGATAACAGTAAAAGTTTTGACATAAACGCCCTATGCCATGGGATATCTACTTATGCTATTATTTCTCTATGATATTACTCACTCTGTATATCCAATTCAACAATTATCTATGCAGGTTCAACTTGTATGTAACATACACATCAATGCGATAATCATCACAAGCTTGCTAAAGACTTTCGATATCAAACAACAAGTGATTAAGCTCTCATTAATCAACAAGGTAAACAATTAAACGGTGATAATAGAGATACAATCTCTCTCTTTGTTTGATGAAGCTACACTGATTGGAGATAGCAATTATGAATGAAATTGTCACATCACACGATGGTATCTCAATCACTGTCTATTAACTGTGCCATCTTTGTATGTATATTATGAAGTTGTAATGCATGTGAAAAAGAGTGGTGTGATCCAGAATTCAGATGTTCATGAGTATAATACGCGAAACAGAGCAGATTATCATATAATGGGTCACAATAGTAGGTTATTTGAACAAAAACCAGATTATATTGGTAGGAAATTTTATAACAAGCTACCTCAAATCTTGAAAAGTAATGATGATTTGAAGATTTTTAAAAAACAAATGAAAAAATATTTAGTTGATAAAGCTAGTAGGTTGAACTACTTAGTGTTAGAATTATTATGTAATAACATGACTTGTCTTATACTCCATGACTGGAGTCTTTAGGACGTAATCTAAAAAAAAAAAAAAAAAAAAAAAAAAAAAAAAAAAAACTGTTGAAATTGGTCCGTGAGTGAGGTGGGATTATGAGACTTGGCAACTCTATGTCCTATCATTTCCATTATAAGGTTACTATGAAATGTGGTGGGAATGAGACTTGGCAATTCTGTCGTCCTATCATTTCCACGTTAACATTTTATCATGAACCACACTATAATAATAATAATAATAATAATAATAATAATAATAATAATAATAATATCGAGTGACCTGGCTGGCTCAGGTCTGGTGTCAGAGTTTTCAGGTCGCAACTGATCAATTTCAGGGCCTCTGACATGACCTAACGACTGCTTTTTAAGCAGCCGGGACCGACGGCTTAACGTGTCCACACTATAGATTTCTGTCAAATGTTTACAAATTCTTGTTGAAATTGTAAGCACATGTGACGAAAACTCATTCAGCTTCTATTCTGTACTAGATATAACTGAGATACTATAGTGAGATAAATTTCAGAGCATTGAATTGACGATTCTTTGGCTTGCCAATGCCCTAGCTCATACCGGTATATCTGATGTAATATCAATTGTTCATCCTTGTTTCAATTGATCAATATTATACTTTAATCTTCAAGAAAATATATTTTTCAATCATTAAGTGATAAAGTGTTATAATTGAGATTGAATATGTTGTTAATCAATCATATTTCTGAATTGTTGAGAAACAATCTGACAGTGTTGCAGAGCTAGAAAAGGATAGCGCTATCTGCTTTGTCGAATGATAGACAAGGATAGCAACCCCAATGTCAAGCAAACACTGCCATTATAACGTGGACCTCACTATAGTCATATACTGTAAGGCTCAACTCACACTCATAACTGTAGTCATAACTCTAGTCATCAACTCGACTCAGGTCGAGAAGAGACTGGACTCTAGTGGAGAGCATGTGTTTGCAAATGGTGACACTCAGACCAGTCGATTCTAGTCTCCGCGACGTCACCATTTGGAAACACATGCTCTCGACTAGAGTCGAGTCTCTTCTCGACCTGAGTCGCGTAGGTAAGTCGTGTAAGTTGAGCCTTAAACTGTATTAACATCTATAAAAAGATACTCTTCAAATTTTGAACAGCATTCCTTATAACTAGGACCAATTCTACACATTACACAGATGCTGGGAGATTAAAGTGAATCTAACTGTGTCAAAAATGGTCAATTAGCTTCCAGAACAATCAACCAATTCCAGTTCGAACTTGTTAGAATAAGAAGATGATGAAGAAGAAGAAGAAGAAAAAGAGGAAGAAGAAGAAGAAGAAGAAGAAGAAGAAGAAGAAGAAGAAGAAGAGGAAGAAGAAGAAGAAGAAGAAAAAGAGGAAGAAGAAGAAGAAGAAGAGAAAGGGGGACATTGTAATTAGATGATTTGGTTGTGGCAGAGAAAACTTCTAAGATTGTTTTATTCTGTGATTGTGGGTTGAAAGTCACAGCTCAATTATCAATAATGAAGCCTTCAATGATTGAGAGACTGAACTGTTTTTGAATGAAGTCGAGTTGGCTGACCTCCAAATTTCATCTACTATTCTTGAGTTTCGACACTGCGTCATGATTCTCTCTCAAGAACTTTTTCTCTCTTTGTAATATTCCTTCTATTTCATCACTTGAATGAAAATTATTGAAATCGTATCTTCTATTTTATATTTTATATCTGTGAGTGTCCTCAATTATTACAAGTTGTAAAAGTTTTATTTATTTGTTCTTGGGGTTGTTCTTGTTGACCGACGAACTGAGGTCTAAGATTCAAGTCGACGGTTTTTGCATATCTCTTTATTTTTATATGTTTATATATTTAAATGTTTACAGGTTTAGAATGTCCTAAATGTATATGTTTATATTTTTATATGCTCCGCATTTACGGCGAAACTCGATAATAAATTTTCATGAAATTTGACAGGTATGTTCCTTTTTAAATTGCGCGTCGACGTATATACAAGGTTTTTGGAAATTTTGCAATTCAAGGATAATATTAGATTTAAAGAAGGCTTTTGATACGGTGTCACATGACATTCTTCTTTCAAGGCTTGATAACTATGGAATAAGAGGAGTCGCATGGAATCTTTTCAGGAGCTACCTATCAAACCGAACACAATGTGTCAAAGTCAATGGATGTATAAGCAACAAGCTGACTGTAAAGTTTGGAGTGCCACAAGGAACAGTACTAGGACCAATTCTTTTTCTTCTCTACATAAACCCATTATGCAACATGGAAATTAATGGATCAATCACCACCTTTGCAGATGATACTGTTCTACTGTTCTCTGAACCGACCTGGGAGATGACCTGGAGAGAAACCGAGACTGGACTTCAGAGGGTGTCTCGCTGGTTGAGTGAAAATCTGCTAACATTGAACCATGAGAAAACCTTCTTTCTGACCTTTTCGGCGACTCAACATGGACAGCCAACAGGAGATGAGATAGTAATCAAGAATCAACGGAATAACACTTCATACACAGTTCGCAGGAAACAGTCACAGAAATACCTGGGAGTTACAATGGACTCTTTTCTGCGCTGGGATCATCATCTCAATGAATTATGCGGGAGACTAAGGAAGACTATCTGCAGATTCAGGATTCTGAGGACACTGGTCGACAAGGGATGTCTAAGAGTTATCTACTTCTCTCTAGCTCAGTCCCTCATGCTGTATGGGATTGTGGGATGGGGAGGTGCAAGCTTCTTGCACATCGAACCGCTCCTCAGGGTACAGAAGCTGATCATGAGGGTCATCAACCAGAAGCCTCCACGCTATTCATCAGACCAGCTATTCAATGAGTTTGATGTGATGGATCCAAGACAGCTTTACTCCAAGGAGATACTATGCAGATTACACAAGAACCCAACAACATTTCAAACCAGGAACCACAACCACAACACCAGATACAGGAATCTTCTCATCACTAGTGTTGCAAGGAAGGCACTATACCAGAGACATTTCAATCATTTAGCACCAAAATTATATAATCTACTTCCTGCAAACTTTAAGCAGATTAATCATCCTAGAAAGTTCAAAACAATAGTACACAATTGGTTGATGAGCAAAGGAAGACAGAACATAGAAAACATTATTTCAAATAACAACTAACCACCTAATGACTTACTAAACACTAACTAATTAATAATACGCACAAAAAAAACAACAAAACCTACTCTAGAACATGGTACGCCATAGTGGAGTAGGTCAATTTCCACACACAAAAAACTAAACTAGTAGAGGACACATTATAAGAATTTTTTAGTAACTAACTATTGTATGTAATATTGTAATTTATCTAATATTTTGTGTAATTGATGTTGTAGTTTTAGTTTTTTTGGGAAATAAACATTTATTTATTTATTTATTTATTTATTTAATATTATAAAAGGAAAAAGGAGCCTCCTTCATACGCCAATACTGGTGAAAAATCAGACTATAGAATTATTCATCATAAATCAGCTGTCGAGTGGATTATAAATTGCATGCAACGACGCATGCAATTCAATATCTCAATGTAACTTAGTGAGAAAACAGCTGTTGTGTGGACTATTAATTGCAAGCAGTGAGGCATGCTATTGTTAACTTGAAGTAGAATAGTATTTTCTACCGACTTTTCTCTGCTTTTAACTCGATAAGATTTCGATGATACTGTAGTAGCATAGTTGTTTACAACAAACTATTAGAATTCAAATCATAATAATTATTGTCGATACAACATTTGAAACAACCATTAGTTGTTTACACACCGAGATCTCACCGACACGTCAGGACAGAGCATAATTATTCACTCTGATGGAGGCTTTAGTTTTTAACTGCGCGAGGTCTACTGTTCACTGAACTACTAGTACAGTGAGGTCCACGTTATTGACCGAAGCAAAGCCTTTAGTCCGACTCGATCGGCTTTTGTCTGTTTGTTTGTTTGTACCGCAGTTACAGTCCGATTTGGATAAAATTTGGTATACAAGTACTTTGAAACAAGGCGCGTCGACGTATAAATAAGGTTTTTAGAAATTTAGCATTCTAAGGATGATACAAAAGGAAAAGGAGTTTTCTTCGAACGCCAATATTACAGTAAAAATCAGACTATAGAATTATTCATCATAAATCAGCTGTCGAGTGGATTATTAATGGCATGCAATGACGCATGTAATTAATAACTCGAAGTATCATAATATTATTTTCTTTTGACCACTGCATTTAACTCGGGCTGACCTGTTGCCAGTATGTCTTGAAGGAGATTAGCTTTCGATGTTAGCATTTTTGATACACCAACCACAACAGCCATTAGCCGATTCCACACCGATATCTCGCCGACAAGACAGGGCGGAACAGAGTTTACACTGATTAACAGTATGGACTGAGAAGGCTGTTGTTTATAACTGCGTAAGGTCTACTGTTCACAGAACTACTAGTAAAAACAGTGGACAAAGATGGGAGAGCACCGCTGCCGATACTCTGCCTTGCCACTGCCTTCTATACAGGATAGCATTCTATACAGGATTCCAGTATTTTTTATGTAATATTAACTGTTCGTTCTTGTTTAAAATTATCAACGATATTTTATTCGTCGAGAAAATTTCTTTCTCAATAATTTAATTATAGATTTTCATGTATTGGACTGAATATTTTGTTGATCAATAATATTTGAATTGAAACACAAATATGTTGTCAAATTCTACAGAGTTTTATTCGGTACACGACCATGGTTTCGTCACCACACCGGTCACATTTTCAAGTTTGACTAAAGCTAAAAGGTTAAGGTAGAAGGTTAAATATATTGATAAATAATATTATTTAATTGTTGAGAAACGATCTGAAACTTTTCAGAGCTAGGAAAGAATAGCGTTATCGGCTTTGTCGAATGATAGACAAGGATAGCAATGATTCAAATGCTGCCATTATAACGTGGACCTCACCACAGTTGTACTGCAGTGGGATGGTTGAAGGGTTGGACAGTGAGAGGGTAGAATGTAGGGCGTGTTGTAAGAAGTGAGAGAGAGAATATAGGTCATGTTGTGACGTGTCAGTTAGCTAAGGGTTTGAAAGAGATAGAAAAAAATGAGATTGCCTACAGTGGTCAGTGACCGTAACAACGACTTTGGTGATTGTTAGAGAGAGAGGAAAATTGAAGAGAAGTTTTAGTTATAGTGGGAAGAGGTAGGAGTAGAGGAAGATTTTTAGGAGGAAGATGAGAAAAAGGAGAAGGAGGAGGACGAGGAGGAGGAGGAGAAGGAGTAGAAGGGGGAGGAGGAGAAGAAGGAGAAGGTGGAAAATAGACGAGCAGGTAAAGAAGTGAAAAGAAGATTATGAAAATGTTGAGGAAGGAAAAAATGTGGAGGAGAGGTTTTAGTAGGAGAATGAGGAGGAAGAAAAAGTGGAAAAGGTGAATGGTGGAGGAAAGGAAGATGAAAAGGAGGAGTAGAAGGAGGAGAAGGAGAAGGTGGAAAGTAAACAAGCAGGTAGATGATTGTAGGTAGAAGATCATAAAAATAACGAAGAAGTAGAAAATGATGGAGAGGGGTTCTAGTTGAAGTATGAAGAAATGGAAGAAGAGGAGGAAGAGAAAAAGGAGTATGAGGAGGAGGATAAGAATAAGGAGGGAGGATAACGAGGAGGAAAGTAGACGAGAAGGCAGATGAGTGTGGAAAGAAAATGATGTAAATATTTAAGAAGAAGAACATGATAAAGAGAAGTTTTAGTTATATTGGCAAGAGGTAAAAGTGGAGGAAGATATTGAGGAGGAAGTAGAAAAGGGAAATAGGGAGGAGGAGGAGGAGGAGGAGGAGAACTAGTAGAAGGAGGAGGAGAAGAAGAAGGAGAAGGTGGAAAGTAAACGAGCAGGCAGATGATCGTGGAAAGAAGATTATGAAAGTTCTAGGAGAAGAATGAGGTGGAGGAAGAGGTGGAGAAGGAGGAGGAGAAGAATGAGGAGGAGTTGGGAAGTAAACGAGCAAGCAGGTGAGGATGGCTGAACAATTTATCACCTTCACAATGACTGCGTTGTAGGGCTTAGAGCCCTATGGCCCTATATAGCCGATGCCACCCTTCTGTTATGTGTTGTTCTGTCCTCATTTTTCTCCTCATCAACTTGTTCTGAGTTCGCCTGTCCCTATCACATACACCTCATTATCATTATCATTATCATCATCTTTATCCACAATAAATTTATCATCACCTTCTTTCTCTAATTATCCTCTATCACTTCACTTACTTTGGAAAATTCAATTTTTTCAACATTCTTTCTCACTAATTCTCTCATTTTGTGTAACTGCATTTATTTCTTCTAAATACATTTTTGTGATTTATTTGCTTCTCTTGAAGTAAACTATTAGAACAGGAAGAGGAAGGATGTGAATTTCGTTGTATTAGTGAATAAGGCTAGTTTCACACTCTTTCGGTTCGTTTCGTTTTCGGCAAATTCCGATAAGTGTGAACGGTAATTCGGTTTGAATTCGGTACCGAATAGAAACCGCATAGAACCGAACGCCCACTTGACTAATAAATTCCATCAGGTTTCAATTCATTGCTAGCGAGAGGCTACTTCCACACACTTTCGGTTCGGTTCGGTTCGTTTCGTTTTCGGCAAATTCCGATAAGTGTGAAACTATGATTCGGTTTGAATTCGGTACCGAATAGCAACCGCATAGCACCGACCGCCCCCTCCACACGAATAGGTTTCATCATATTCGAATTCGTTGCTAGGGAAACAAGAAAAAACAAACTCTTTTAGACACGCTTGCCTTTTTACTTTCCTTGCCCTATTACCATAGGTAAGGAAAGTATTGCTATCCGAAAAAAATTAAGGTACCCCAATTTCTGAATTTCTATACGTTTCAAGGTCCCCTGGGTCCGAAAAAGTGGTTTTTGGGTATTGGTCTGTATGTGTGTGTGTGTGTGTGTGTGTGTGTTGTGTGTGTGTGTGTGTGTGTGTGTGGTGTGTGTGTGTGTGTGTGTATGAGTGTATGTGCGTCTGTGTACATGATATCTCATCTCCCAATTAACGGAATGACTTGAAATTTGGAACTTAAGGTCCTGGCGATATAAGTATCCGACACGAACAATTTCGATCTGATGCAATTCAAAATGGCGGCTAAAATGGCGAGAATGTTGTCAAAAACAGGGTTTTTCGTGATATTCTCGGAAACGGCTCCAACGATTTTGATCAAATTCAAAGTCATCGATAAGCTCTATCAACTGCCACAAGTCCCATATCTGTAAAAATTTCAGGATCTTCACCCCATCAATGCAGATAGATTCACAATTATCAGGCTTCAGATACAATTGAAACGAAAAAAATCAAGTGGAGTAGATTGAGCATGAAAATCTCTACAATTAATGTTCAGTAACATTTTCACCTAAAATTGAAAATAAGCTTTGAATTCGAGAAAATGTGATTATTCAATTGCAAATTATTGTTGATTCTATTAAATCATTCACTATGAAGAGATAGCAGACCTCATGTGTATCTCCAGCGTTATTGCCCTGTCAACAGCTGGCTCAAATCTTTGAATAGTAGACTTGAGAAGCGCGGGAAAACTAGCGTTAGTTGACCAATTTTCATAACGGCAAGGAAAGTTGTGTGATTGCGCCACACCAGATTTTTTTCTATGCCACTACTCATATTGGTCATGCCCAAATTTTTGTTCCAAACTGCAGTCTCATAATAATTTACTTCTCTCCTATCTTAAATACACCCCTGTAGTCTTTATAATCAGTTTTCTTCTCACTAACTATTTTATGATCTCTTCATTATTTTAATTGGCGAGTAATACCTTTGACATTCCTATTCCTCTTCTATGTATTTCTTATGATTGTATAATAATAATTATTTTTTATCTAATTCCCACATTTTGCATATTCATGAAAAATCTTCTATTTTCCTTCCACAGTTTCCATAACCTCATGGATGACTCGCTCACTCTTTCTCTTTCTCCTCTTTTTCCTACACTATCACTCACTCTCTGTCTCTGTCGCTCTCACTCTCTATCAATCTATCTCTTACACTTTCTCAATTATCCGATTCACCGTTTTTTCTCCTCAAACAATTCCTACTTCTCTCTTTTCATCCTTTTACTCTTTTTATTCCCTTTTCCCTCTCTTGCACTCTACCTCTCTCTCCATTCTCTCTTCAACACTCACTCTCTGCCTCTCAATTACTCTCTCTCTCTCTCTCTCTCTTACCCTCTCCCAATCAGCCAATCTCGTTTTTTCTCCTCAACCAATTCTCACTCACTCACTAACTCTCTCTCTCTCTCTTCTCACCCGCCACAAGAACCATATCATCCACCTTCCCGTTTCTGACAGCAGATTAAATTGAAGCATTTGGAGGGGCGCAGAGAGGGCAAGCCCCCCTTACCACCTATAACAATAGTCAGGGGGGGCACAAAAAGGGCAACAACCCACCGATATACCTCCCTTAGATAAAAAGGGGGCCACAATCATCTCAAACTGTCAGTGGTTCCTTATAAGTAACTACAAGGCTTCCCATTCAGCCAATACTGACAGAAAGTGAATTGTACCCTACAGTGAGGTCCACGTTATAATGGCAGTGGAGAAAGATAGGAGTACAGCGTTGCCGATTCTCTGTCTTACCACTGCATTCTATAATAGATAATAGCTGATACAGGTATATCTGATATAATTTCAGATATTTTTATTCTTGTTTTGAATAATCAATTATATTTTATTCGTCGAGAATATTATCTTAAGTCACAAGGACGGTATGGGGCCTTTTGCAGGAGAGAATGATGTTTCTAGTCGAGGCGTTAGCCGAGACTAGAATTTCATTCGAGCACTGCAAAAGACATTCACGCCCAAGTAGCTTACACTATTATTTGTCAAAATAATCTAGAAAAGAATAATTGAGAAACAGAAAACATTAACTGCTTGTGCTGACATTACTACATGCATTCTATAAATATAACCTAGTTTACAAGTTTCGAATCAGGAATTTCTTGATTGTAGTTGACAATACTTCCACCTGGAGCGCTAAGAGGCGGTTTTTCTATAAATATAACCTAGTTTACAAGTTTCGAATCAGGAATTTCTTGATTGTAGTTGACAATACTTCCACCTGGAGCGCTAAGAGGCGGTTTTTGTACCCGTTTTGCAGTTCCAAATTCGGAACTAGGAAACATACTCAACTGTAAAGAAAACATATGATTTTATTACAGTATAGTATCATAGAGAAAAAATAGCATAAGTATATATCCCATGGTATAGGGCGTTTATGTCGCAACTTTTACTGTTATCTCAAGCCGATAGTTCATGTAATTCTTTCCCGTGAAGCTGTGTGACACTGGTAGTCTCTCATATTGTGCCGTTCATACACTCTCACCCCAACAAAACTGTAAACTTCGACAATAATCAACAATAATCGGCTTGAGATAACAGTAGAAGTTGCGACATAAACTCCCTATACCATGGGACATCTACTAACGCTATTGTTTCTCTATGATAGTATGCTGTAATGAGAGTCTTATGTTTATTTGTTCCACAATCAGCTGTTTACCGACTTGGTTTCATGGATGTAAAACAGCTGAAATTGAATGATCATGACAAAAAATAAGTTTTTCAATAATAAATTCTAATATTTGAGATTGGATATGTTGTTGATCTATACATATAAAAGCGAAATGGCACTCACTCACTGACTGACTCACTCACTCACTCACTCACTCACTCACTCGCAGTACTAAAAATCTACCGGACCAAAAACGTTCAAATTTGGTAGGTATGTTCAGTTGGCCTTTAGAGGCGCACTAAGAAATCTTTGGCAATATTTCAACTCCAAGGGTTGTTTTTAAGGGTTTAAAGTTCGTCTTTTAGCATGTATATTCTTCTTCTCCCAATCTCTTAATTATAATTGAAATTTCCATATCATATGTTACTATAGAACTATAATCTAGATAGAGTACCTCTTCAAAACAGTTGTTAACTGGCAACTAATTAATAATTTTGTCAGGTTGGCATTAAGTTGAGTTGACTTTGATAGGTTGGCACCAAGTTGAAGATTTAAATGCATTTATCGCGAAAAATTGATTGGGCACTGCTACTTCAATAGGAGCTATTCCTGGGAATATTATATTACTAGCCGTCAGGCTCGCTTCGCTCGCCATATCCGTTTAGCCAGACGTAGTCTGGCCCCCGACTGGATTGTCCTAACATATGATAAAAATGCTCAAATGAAAAATGCAGGCGAGCGAAGCGAGCCTGCTGATTTCATTCTTGGACGATCCAGTCGGGGGTCCAGGGGGCGGAGCCCCCTGGCTAGACGGATATGGCGAGCGAAGCGAGCCTGACGGCTAGTGAATTATATTTCTACATTGTTGAGAAACGATGGCAACGTTGCAGAGCTAGGAAAGGATGGAGCTATCTGCTTTGTCGAATGATAGACAAGGATAGCAACACCAATGCCAATCAAATACTGCCATTATAACGTGGACCTCACAATAGTGAGGTCGTTTCAAATCTTGTCAGCATTCCTTATGAGTCAGCATCAACAACTTCCCATTTAACCTTTGCTGACAGTTGTAAGTGAATCCACTCACTAACAGCGCAGCAGATGGACAGACACTAGTGATGGAATTTGATGGACATGACCTCTCCTCTCTCTCTCACACCCCCTCGATACAATCACCCCCACCCCTGACCCAAACAACAATCTGCTAACAAGCTGGGTCAAAGTGATAAATGTAGCCTGTCTTGTATCTTTCTATCCCCAGCTCTTTTTATCTACGTTTCTTCTTTTATCTTGTAGCCTCTCTCGTCTTTTTTCATCCCTTGTAATACAACTTGTCTAGCAAAACTCTCTAGCAAACTCTATACGCGCCGCGAACATGAGGAATTCACTTTTAATCAGCTGATTATATCTGTATTTTTACAGAATCGGTAAGATACAGATATAAAAAGCTTGGCATCAGCTGATTAGAAGTGAATTGCTCTTGCGGCACGTAAATCTGTACGCACCTTTAGGCCTGGTTGCACAAAAGCCGGTTGAATTTTAGCCGTGATTAATTTCACGAGAACCAATCAGAGAAGGCCTTTTTGATAGACGGATTCTCTGACTTGTGGAATTGATCACGGTTAAAATTTCAACCGGCTTTTGTGCAATTGGCACTTAGACTGTCTCATTTGGACATTAAAATCCAGTATAGATATTCGGATGGAATATTGAGTGAAAAATTATTAAACGTTATGAAAATGAAATTTGAATAATGATAATACACATATTACAGTATTGTAAAATAACAAACATGTTTCAAAACTGAAGATGACACCATTTGTGTCAGCAGAGTCGAGTCTATTTTTGAAAGTCGAAATAAGTAGACCAAGTTGATAAATAAATCAATATTCGAGTCAGTAAATGATCAACTCTAGGCTCAAGCATTAACAAAGGTAATTTATAAATATGTTTAATCATGCGTTTTTCTTTCAAATAATTTCATTGAATGTAATGATTGTGAGCAGAAAAAATTTATACAGTTTAGATACGGTTGAAGAATGTTTTATTTTGAAGCTCTCAGCTCTTGAAACTTTCAAAACCACCGACCTATTGAAAAATCGATAAACTACTTCTAGGTGCTACACTATTATCAATCTCTATCAAAATCTCCTATCACTTCAGCTCGTTATTGCTGGTGATTAGTGATATATTTTAGCCTCTATTCTCTATTATAAGTATGGGTCAAACTCAAATCACGTTAGTTCACCGAATGTCACAGTTTCTATCAATCTTTACCAAATGTCACAGTTTCTATCAATCTTTACCAAATGTCACAGTTTCTATCAATCTTTACCAAATGTCACAGTTTCTATCAATCTTTACCAAATGTCTCAGTTCTATCAATCTTTACCAAATGTCACAGTTTCTATCAATCTTTACCAAATGTCACAGTTTCTATCAATCTTTACCAAATGTCACAGTTTCTATCAATCTTTACCAAATGTCACAGTTTCTATCAATCTTTACCAAATGTCACAGTTTCTATCAATCTTCAGCATCAATTTCTATTAATCTGGAACAGTAGTTTCTATCAATCTTCAGCATCAATTTCTATTAATCTGGAACAGTAGTTTCTATCAATCTTTGCTGGACTCAATCGGCCACCATTTTTAATTGTAACAGCCTCTGTTCTGTTGAGTTGGCTACCTCTCGTAAGAGCAGCTTCTGTAATGGACAGGTCAATCAATTTGTAGCGCAAATTGAAGCTAGCCGCCTCTGCTATTGAAGTTACAGCCCACATATATATACTCACCGGTCACTCATCCACTATTCTACCTTCTTCTTCTCCTCCTACTCCTCTCCTCCTCCTCCTCCTCCTCATCATCATCATCATCATCATCATCATCATTATCATTCTCCTCCTCCTCCTCCTTCGCTCCTTCCTCATTCTCCTCCTTCTCACATTTCTCATTTCTCTCAACAAATACCGTCATACTTCTTCTCTATCAGTATTTCTCTCGTTCACTCTCTCTTCCTCACTCTCACAATCTCTCTCTCAAAGATTTTCAATGATTTAATCAATGATTTGATCTTATTTACCTGTATAATAATTTTACTCTATCAATTTTCAGTTTTTTCTCTCAAATCTTCATATCGATTAAAACTTTTACAATATTCATTTACAAATAATCCTTAGTTGAATTAATGAAATTAACGTTTTGGTAGAGAGTTAGTGGGAAGGATATTTTGAATATTCTTTCCAAAGAATGGACATTGATAGGTCCAAAGCTCCGCCAATTTATGTAGATGCATAACAATATAATTATCTATAGTTATTACAAATTGCTTTTTTCATATCATATACAGTTCAATAATTATTTTCTTAGTCTATATTATGTAAATTCATCTATAATTTTGCTGTATTGTAAGCTATTGTATATAGTGTATAAGACAGTATATATTGTAATCTACATAAATAAAGTACTCAATCAATCAATCAATCAATCAATTCTCTCCCTACCTTTCTCTCAATCTTCCAGGTTTTCTTTTCAACCAATTCTAACTTCTTCCTCAACAAGAACCGTCATACTTCTTCTCTCTCAGTATGTCTCTCTCCTCTTCTCTTCATCTCATTTTCCTCACTTTCTTCTTTTATTTATTTATCCATTCATTCATTGTATAAAACACTATTATCATAATACAATTATGACATTGGAGGAAAAACTAGGCTGAGCCTGTACTATTTCTCTCCAAAGATTTTGATAAAATGTTAATGTTGTCCAAAAATTAAGGTCATGTAATCACACACTCTTTGCTTTCACAATCACCCTCTCTTTCTCTCTCTCTCTCTTTGATATGTCCAAAGGATATTTTTAATATTCTTTCCGAAGAATGAACATCGATATGTCCAAAGCTCCGCCAATTTATGTAGATGCATAACAATATAATATCTATAGTTATTATATTACAAATTACTTTTTCATATCATATACAGTTCAATAATTATTTTCTTAGTCTATATTATGTAAATTCATCTATAATTTTGCTGTATTGTAAGCTATTGTATATAAGTGTATAAGCCAGTATATTGTAATTTACGTCATAAATACTCAATCAATCAATCTCATACACTCTTTCTCTTACACTCTTTTCAAGTCTTAAATTATTTCTCTCAACTTTTCTCTCCATCACCCCAATCTTCAGTGTTTTCTCCTCGACCAATTCTCACTTCTCCCTCAACAAATACCCTCTTCCTCATTCTCTCTCACTCTTCCTCTCTCTTTCTCTCTTAATTTATTTCTTCCTCACACTCTCCCTTTTTCTTAAAGTCTCTCCTTTCTCCCAAACTCTCAATGTCACAATCTTCCATTTTTCTTCTCAACCAATATTCCTAATCCTTTCTCCGCAAAAAACACCATCCACCTTCAGACAGACTCTTTTTTTCTCCCTCTCTCCCAATCACACGCTCTCTCCCTCTCTCCCTCACACCCTCACTCCCTCTCTTACACTCTATTTCTCCCTCACTCCCACTCACACGCTCACTCTTTCTCACTCTCACGCTCTCTCTCCCTCTCTCACACTCTCTCTCTTTTCCACCATCTATTTTTCCATTTCTGTCTATCTCTCTCGCACACTCTCCTACTGGTAACTAACAGTTCCATTAATCTGTCATTTGCTAGACTTCAATTCCAGGAATGTTATTACTTACTATTGCCGGGAAATGAGTTATGGGCTTCTGTACTTTACCGTTGTTACCTATAGCAATATATACTTAGAATATAGTATGCTATATACTGTTTGTTACATACAACAGTATAGTATTGCTGCCCACAAGGTGACTGCTTGACCAATAAGAGTCGACTACCAATAATAACTCTAAGAGCTTGTTCACATGACAGCGATGTACGCTCGGTTGTCGCTCGATTGGCAAATCGCTCGGTTTGCCAGCCTCGTACACATGACAGCGATTCATGAGCGGTTTGCGCTCGGTTATGATAAATAATTACTAGGTACAACATCTATGTACTCAATCTTAATAACTTTATCTATGTACATAATCACTATATTACTCTTTAACATATATTACTGCTCTGATCAAAACCGTTCAGTTGACTGAAGACATGTGTACGCTCTCATGCCTGCTCTAGTTTAATCGAGCCGCCCGGCAACCGAGCGACAACCGAGCGATTGTAGTCTGAGACTAAAACCGCCGCGATTCGCCGGCGACTACTAAAACCGAGCGATGCATGCGTACGGCACCATGTATTTCCCTATACCTGGTAACCGCTCGGTTTGTCAACCGCGCGACAACCGAACGTAAATTGCTGTCATGTGAACAGGCTCTAAAACCAGTTACACACAGATCGATTTTTGGATGTAAGATATTTTCACGTGCTTATAAATTCTATTAGATTAAGCAGATGATGTCGAATGGATGATGATGTTTTTGAAGCTCTGTTGACAAACGATATAATTATCTGGTTTATTTCATAGGGACGGCAAAAAATCGAACGTCCAAAATCGATGTGAGTACACCTTTATGTCTTTAAAGCTTTATGGTCTCAAATGTAGTTTAACTGTACCTCTGAAATTATTCAATGATGAGTTTTGCATTGCATATTTAGATGAGGTAAAATGCTGATATCTTAAATATTAATTTCATAATCTTCAATTATGTTTATTAGAAATATTCATCACTATTTGAACGGATAGATTGTGATAACAATAAATTGAACAGACGTGAGATGACAGTGTAGCACTGTAAACAGACAGAGTAAATCCTCGGCTACAGTGAAGTCCACGTTATAATGACAGTGGAGAAAGATTGGACGACAGCGATGTCGATTTTCTACGCTATTACAGCTTTTTATAGCATTTATAGAACACCTACCTTCGATATTTCTAGATAGTAGTGAAACTTTGGAAAGATAATAATCTACCCAGCACATGAAATAGACAAAGTGAATTTTCAGCTATAGTGTGGCCACGTTTTAAAGTCAGTGGAGAAAGATAGGACAACAACGTTGTCGATTTTCTGATTTATTACTGCTTTTTATAGTATTTTTAATGTAGTTATTTATTTATTCATATGCAAATACAATCCTGGTAAAACACAACAGGTATTTGCCCAAAACTGATTAAATCATTTATAGCACACCTCCCTTCTAAATTCTAAATTCCAATTTAACTTTCTAAATTCATAGAACGGCACAATTCACTGTTCCTCTAGATTGTAGAGAAACTTTGGAAGAATAATAATCGACTCATTGCCTACTGCTATCTAGTGGCAACTTTCAGAACTAGTCATTCGGTGTAATTGTCTCGGCCAATGGGAATCGAGTAGGAGGAGCTAAACTTGGATCTCACTATATTAGCTTGATATTTACATTTTGCTTTACTTTAGTTTACTTCAGTATGAGTCGCTTTCTAGCAACAGGGCTTAATTTGATAAGAGAAGACACCCGAAGAAAAATCTAGAACCTTTTCAGTTGTCTAATTTGTGATTTCAAACTTGTGAGCCCAAAAGATTCAGTGGCGCTATTTCACCAAACTGCTAAGGGGGGGGGCAAGAACCAATAGGTATGAGGGGGGGGAAGGAATACCTCCAAAGGATAGAGGGTCCTGGGTTGTTCCCCATAAATGTTACATTCAAAGATGTTTTTATATTCTTCATTTTTTTCCAGTTTCAAACAAATGTAGTTTAAGTATCAATACAAACATATCCATTATTGGAATAATGGAATATTTATTAGAAATATAGGCCCACAGAGAAATATAGCCCTAAAGTAGGAATACACTGAAACAGATTTCTTAGAAATCATGGAAACAGATAAATTTTTTTTTACAATGACAATTTCATCTCTTTCATTGGGGAACATATTCCAATTGGAAAATAACTTTCAGTGAGAAGGCTGAAGAAACATTAAGATGTTCTCATGATTCTCACCAACTCTGTACATACATTTTTGATTGTCTGATTGTGCCCTTTCTTTTGCTTCCACTGTGACATCTTGCTACTTGTTAATTCTCACGTTGAAATTTTTGCAATCACTCACTTATTGTGCCCTCATCAATAATATTGTGCCCATTCTATATTTAAGCTTCAACTATACCACAGAGAAAAATATTTTCATTATTACTCCGTACCCGTATCCATACTTTCAAGGCAATAATGCTACATTGTTGATACTGTAGAAGGAATTATACTACTGCTGTTTAAACAAAGTATTGAATCAGTATGAGATTCTAAGGATTCGTGTAGATAGACCCGAATTTTCATGATTTATCTGATCCTTGTGGGGGGGCCTAGGCCCCCCTCCTGCCACCCCTAAATGGCGCCCATGAAAAGATTCATAATTTTTTTCAATATGAATACCATTAACAGTATAATATCCTCACCACAGAAAGTATAATGTCAACGTCTTATCCGTTTTGTTCTTACTAGCATCAACAGCTACTCTTTAAAAACTTAGCAACTAAAATAGAAAACTTAGTTACTGAGTAAATTATCCTGTACTCACGATGAATCCGAGCTCCCTGCTTCGTCAGCCATTTTGTTTTTAGTTGTGATCAGTCATTGAATGACTTTGGTGACACCATTTCTGGAAAATAAACAGAAGATTGTAATTATAAATATTTTAGGGCGAAAAATTACATATAAGAACAATATTCTGTTCAACAAAATCTTCACTTGCTATAGTTAACAATAATAATAATATCGAGTGACCTGGCTGGCTGAGGTCTGGTGTCAGAGTTTTCAGGTTGCAACTGATCAATTTCAGGGCCTCTGACATGACCTAACGAGTGCTTTTTAGGCAGCCGGGACCGACGGCTTGTTACAGGTAATCAGTAGTAAGATAATGAAGAATCATTTTAGAATCCTGATGACAGAACAAAACTGAAGATCATCTCTTATTACGCCAATACCATTAGTGTCCTTACAGTACTATGGAATAAAAAGTACTGAATATAGATCTAAAATATATTTCAATATGAAGAATTGAAATGAACAAGTACGGGATAGGAAATATACATGTTTGACGCATCAATTCACGTCTAGAGTATCGAACTGATCAACTTGATATTTTGCATATAGATTCTCAATTTACCAAGGATGGTTACAGGCCTATTTGAATCCTCCAAGATTTCAGTACGTCAAATTTATAATTAGATCCTTGTGGAGGAACGGGTTACCTGTTAGTTATGAATATTATTTATCAAAAAACACACGTCTTCATAATTCTTTAATAGTTTATTATTATGTATCTAATTTATATCAGACACTCTATATCAAGACATACTATGACGTAGTATTATAGGCCTATTTTCATTATTACAAATCAATCAATTCTGATTCAATAATGGAAACAAGATTATTTAGCCTGTAAAATAAAGTTTACGGAACAATAGAACTTCACGAATCGTCTCTCATTTGCTCTCTCTGTATGTTTCTTTTCATCATACTCACGATCAATCTATCACACTCTCTCTTTCACTCTGTGTCTCTTACTGTCTCTCTCTTTCTCTATTTCTTTGTGACTCCCCCTTACCCTCTCCCACTCGCTCTCTTTCTGGTTACTTATTTTTAATTCCCATTTCCAGTAATTCTTCTTCTTAACCCGCTATCGATATTAATATCAAGACGGAAATTCCAGCGACTTCCCTGCTTCAGGAGTCTGGTCACATTCTTGCCAGCCTGGGAATGTCTCACCTTATTAATACCTTTATCTCACTCTATTCATACATTTATCTCACTTCATTGATACCTTTATCTCACTCTATTTATACCTCCATCTCATTTCATTAATACGTAGCTGTCATACTAACCCCTGTCATACTACCTTGACTATAACCTGTGAGGATAGAATGTTATTCTATACTCTCTGGCTATAACCTCAGGTTTTTAAGCTCTATAACCCGGGTTTTGATCCTCTATAACCAAGTTTTTCTCTATTATTCCAGGTTTTGAATTAATATCTATTATTGATATTGAAATTATGAATTGCAATCTCTTATTTCTCTTCTTCTTCTAGCTTTCAGGATTTAGGCACCTCTGCCTGTTCCGAACCTCATTTATCAGCCCATGTTTTCCTTGGACGGCTTCGGTCCCTGTTGCCTACTGGTTGGTAGTTGAGCACCAATTTTGGTAGCCTGGCTTCCTCCATTCTATTAACATGTTGGTAACATTTAAACCCACTCTCAGATATCTTTCCATTTATTAAAAATAAAGTTAACAGATGGATTTCAATAGAGAATGCATTTATTCAAATGCTAATTAATATATAATTATAATTTGACGAAAATCCTAAATAAATGCTGTAAATCACCCCGAATACTTCTGCTACTGCAGACATTGACAACAGAGTTAACAGCTAGATGGAAATTCGATGAGAAGCATTCCTGACTGGCAATTGGGAGGTACCGGGTTCCGGGCTGGCAACTAATTTTTGGATAGTAGTTCTCATCGAATTTCCATCTAGCTGTTAACTCTGTTGTCAATGTCTGCAGTAGCAGAAGTCTTCGGGGTGATTTACAGCATTTATTTAGGATTCTCGTTAAATAATAATTATATTGAAAATAAGTAACGTTGTTTCCTTATCCCAGTATCTCTGGAATGATCTTCTCGGCTGCATTGTCTCGTGAAAATTATTGATGATTGAAATTAAAAGGAGGCAATAAATTGGGGATTATGGATTACTAAGAATACAGTACTTTTAATAAGTTAGGAATTAAACATTCATATTTTGATTCTGTATCTGATATTTTGATGTTATTATCATCTGTTTGTAACAGCTGTGCCTAGTTGAAAGTTGCGTGTATATTTTTGGCTTCAAAATTTTCTGAAATAACTTAATTTATTCAAAGTGCGGTGATATTAAGTGCAAAATTTGACGATAATTTGGTATTTTAATCTTTCTAAATTCAAAATTCCCAGCTAATATAAAATATTCTTGGACAGAACTTTGAACTTTAAATTTCCTTAGTGAGAACATAACCTATTTTTCGGACATTTCATTATTATAAATTTTATCAAAATTTGGGAACAGAATAGTTTTGGGCTATGCGATGCCTGTTGTTCTATCCCGATCCTATTCATATGATTTGTAACTATATCAACGAATAAATAAATAAATAAATATCATGTTATTCCACAAAACATGCCACACAACTGCATAAGATGTATAATATTATAGAGAAAGTATAGCATAACTAGATATCCCATGGTATAAGATGTTTATAATTCAAATTTCACAGTTAATCCACGCGTGAATTCATGTAGATTAAAAACCGAATAAAATAACAAAATTGCACTCAATAATCAGTAAAAATTGTGAAATATTTCAACAATTAGCAAATTCAAAAAAGCTACTTTGAATTCTTATTGAATGAAAAAGACTAAGAAATTGTCAAAAAACCACTGATTTATTGATAAATAGAAAGACCGGTTTCGGTTATTACACCATTGTCAATCTCCAGAGATTCTTTCTCCAGACCTTTCTATTTATCAATAAATCAGTGGTTTTTTTGACAATTTCTTAGTCTTTTTCATTCAATATGAATAATTACCACAATATCAACTCCTCAACTACACAAAAAGTACTTTGAATTCAATTGGAAAATGAAAATTCCTTGTGTTTATCTAAGGTAGGAGGTTGAATTCACAACAGAGAACTTGGACGGACAAACAGAGAATGTCTAGTTCATACATCACTGTATATTGTAGCTACAAATTCAGTTGAAATAACTCATCCCACAATATTATCCTCAGGGTATGTAGTCAAAAGGGTTTTCATATCATTAAACGAGGTCCACGTTATAATGACAGTGAAGGAAGATAGGAGAACAGCGTTGCTGATACTCTGCCTTGCCACTGCCTTCTATAGAGGAAATCTGATACCGGTATACCTGATGTAATATCAACTGTTCAATCTTGTTTAATATAAACTACTATATATTTTATTAGTCAAGAAAATATATTTTTCAATGATTAGACAATACATTTACATTATTTGAGATTGAGTATTTTGTAAATAAATTATATTTCTACATTGTTCACAAGCGATCTAGCAACGTCGTGGAGGTAGAAAATGATAGCGCTATCTGCTTTGTCGAATGATAGACAAGGATAGCAACACCAATGTAAATCAAATACTGCCATTGTAACGTGGACCTCACTATAGCTCATAATCTGTGGGATAAGTTATATCAGAGAGAACATAACATAATAGAGATAACAGAACGGATATTCGTTTGTCTCTGTTTATATATGTTGTCAAAAGGGTCTATCTCTTAATCATATTACTATCTCTGTATATATTACAAGTCGTATGGAGCATTGGACATTCTAATTCCTTTTGACTGTTCAAACTTCAAAGCAGATTTCAGCATTTGTGCTTTCAAGACCACTCTACACATAACTTGTACTATTTTGTCATGAACCGAGATTAAGCCCAGTTAAACAGCGATAAGCGGCTTTGAATAGCCTTGCTTGCGTTAATCTCGGATTATGTCACTGTTAGATAACACTTGACTGCATTGTCTTGTTGAGTTAATAGGACTCAACGGTTTACAGATAGCTATTATTTTGTTGGAGTAAACAGACAAACACTAATTGAGTTCCAATCAGCGGTTACGACTGATCACGGTCAAATCTAGTGATTGACAGTTAAGTCACGGTCAAGTCATGGTCAAGTCGCGGTCAAGGTTTGATCAGAGCAGAGAACAATCATGGAGAAAATATTCAACACAAGAAGATATTCCATGGTATAGGGCGTTTATGTTAAAGTGATTGACGGTTAAGTCACGGTCAAGTCATGGTCAAGTCGCGGTCAAGGTTTGATCAGAGCAGAGAACAATCATAGAGGAAAGATAGCGCAAGAAGATATCACATGGTATAGGACGTTTATGTTGGGAATTTTACTTTTAAGCCGATAGTCCTAGTAGCTGTTTTTGGTGAAGCTATGTGACGCTGGTAGTCTCTAATACTGTGCCGTTCTTACACTCTTACACTCTCAACAAAACAGTAATAACAGACAGTAGTCGGGATCAAGTCATGGTCGAAGTTTGATCAGAGCAGAGTACAATCAAGGAGAAAATATAGCACAAGAAGATTTTCCCATGGGATAGGGCGTTTATTCTCCAAAGTCCACTGTTAACTCAAGCTGATAGTCCAAGTAGTTGTTTTTGGTGAAGCTATGTGACGCTGGTAGTCTCTCATACTGTGCCGTTCTTACACTCATACCTGTTTGAAACTTGAAGAATAGACAGTAGTCGACAGTAATTGGCTTGAGCTTACAATATATCGGCTTGACATTTGAAACATAAACGACCTATACCATGGGATATCTTCTTATGCTATCTGCTCTCTATAATACAATGTACAGAGGCAGTCAATACAGCTTCTGAAAAATATTCACACTATAATGAAGTCCACGTTATAATTGCAGTATTTGATTAGCATTGGTGTTGCTATCCTTGTCTACCATTCGACAAAGCAGATATCGCAATCCTTCTCCAAGTTCTGATGTCCATATTTTGGAATACTTGAGCGTGGTGTCTTGTCTCGGCCAATGACAGGCGACCTCAACCTCCATTGGTTGGCCACTATTGGCCAATCGTAGAGCTTCACTCATTCTATTGTATTTAGCTGCTCAATGTATCAGTTCAAATTAAATGAAAAAATTAAGAAATTGTCAAAAACCTCAGTTTATCAGAGATTGACAATGGTGTAGTAACCGAAACCAGTCTTTCTAAGTATCAATAAATATGTGGTTCCATCTCCCATCTCCTTAATCTGTGGTTCTTTGACAATTTCTTAGCTTTTTCATTTAATAATGAATAATTACAACAATATCAACTTCTCAACTACACAAAAAGTGTCAGTTCAAATTATTCATGCTTCAATTATTAAGTTTCCAGTTTACTAAAGATTGATAACAGTATAACAATTGGAACCAGAGTCTCAAATTGTTTCATCAAGTTATTAGTTTTGACAATGTCGAGTAGGTTTCATTCAATATGGATATCTAATGCAACATTACCTTCACAACAACACGAAAGTCTTTAATTTGTGTAAATTAAAGACTTTTTGCGAGTTCAAAGTCTTGTTCAAATGGAACAAGACTCTGATCATCTATGATATAATAAAGTTATGAATAGTCTTATACACGTACGGGATAGGAAATCCACGAATGACGCATCACCACGTCTCAACAACTCAACTGATTAACTTGAAATTTTGCATATAGATTATTAATACACCGAAGATGGTTATGGGCCTATTTTCAGGTCTTCAAGATTTCAGTAGATCAAGTTCTCAGATGTTCAAGTTTTCAATAAGACCCTTGCGGAGCATGGGTTATTTGCTAGTCTAATATGATTGATTGATTGATTGATTGATTGATTGATTGATTGATTGATTGATTGAGTACTTTATTAATGTAGATTACAATATATACTGGCTTATACACTTATATACAATAGCTTACAATACAGCAAAATTATAGATGAATTTACATAATATAGACTAAGAAAATAATTATTGAACAGTATATGATATGAAAAAGCAATTTGTAATATAATAACTATAGATAATAATCATATATTATGCATCTACATAAATTGGCGGAGCTTTGGACATATCAAGATAAAGGAATAAAGGACAGAATTGGCTTATACACGTTCGGAATTGTTAATTCGCAAATGACGCATCATCACGTCTCAACTACTCAACTGATTAACTTGAAATTTTGCATATAGATTCTTAATTATACCGACGATGGTTATAGGCCTATTTTCAGTTCTTTAAGATTTCAGTAGATCAAGTTTTCAATTAGACCCTGACGAAGCACGGGTTAGGTTACCTGCTAGTATCTAATAGATAAATCAAATCAATAAAAAGAAAATAAAAATCTCATTAAATGACCGAAACATGTTGTGATAAAATATTTCAAAAAAAGTGTACTGAGATTTTTATTTTGTTTATATTTATATTCCAAGTAGCCCTATACAGGAAAGAGATAAATCAAATCAAGAATGTTAACAAATGTTAACATTCACTCTGTTAAAAGAAGTAGATATGGGGAAATCCTTGATGTCAAATTTATGCTGTGTAGAGTAGAGTGTAACTTAATTTGGCAAGCGAGACCCAAGTAGCATTTGAGTAGAAAAAATCTCATTCATTACAAAAATGAGCCGGAAATCTTGGGCGAAGAAAAATATTTAAAGATGGAGGATCACAGGATTATTTTCAAGCACAGACTACTTCTCATTTGTTGCTTCTCAGTCCAAGTGAGAAGCAAAGTTAATGGCGCATGTCGTCAACACTCTTCTTCTTCTCCTTCTTCTTCTTCTTCTTCTTCTCCTCATTCTTTTTCTTAATCCTCTTCTTCTCCGTTCTTCTTGCTCGCCATTCTTCTTCTTCTTCTTCTTCTTCTCTTCTTCTTCTTCTTCTTCTTCTTCTTCTTCTTCTTCTTCTTCTTCTCCTTTTCTTCATCCTCTTCTCCTCCGTTCTTCTTGCTCGCCATTCTTCTTCTTCTTCCTTCTTCTTCTTCTTCTTCTCTTCTTCTTCTTCTCTTCTTCTCTTCTTCTTATTCTTCTTCTTCTCTTCTTCTTCTTTCTTCTTCTTCTTCTTCTTCTTCGTCTTCTTCTTCTTCTTCTTCTTCTTCTTTTCTTCATCCTCTTCTTCTCCGTTCTTCTTGCTCGCCATTCTTCTTCTTCTTCTTCTTCTTCTTCTTCTTCTTCTTCTTCTTCTTCTTCTTCTTCTTCTTCTTCTTCTTCCTCACAGCAGCATTAAAGTTTTGCTGCTACAGTAGTACTAATGACACACCAAGTCATGGAAAAGCAGTCATGTTGCTCTAGAAAACTTCTGTTGAAACGCTGTCATACAGTGTCGCTGCAGAATTAGGTGTCACTTAAAACGATCTGGCAACGTTGCGGGGCTAGAAAAGGATAGCGTTATCTGCTTTGTCGAATGATAGACAAGGGTATCAACACCAATGTCAATCAAATACTGCCATTATAACAAGGACCTCATTATAGAGCATTTTCACCTGTCACTATGTTGAATATTCCGGTGGAGATTCCCACAACTAATAGACAGAATCTATCTAAACATACACATCTTAAAAATTCATTTTCAGTGAATTATTCATTTAGTTTATTATCAGACAATATGACGCAATATTGAATGAAAAAGACTAAAGAATTGTCAAAAAAACCACAGATTTATTGATACTTAGAAAGACCGGTTTCGGTTATTACACCATTGTCAATCTCTGAAATAGTATATTTCGCACCTAGGGCCGAAAATGAGACTTTTCCGGCTCGAAATCGGTTCTCAAGTCCGAGGCCGTAGGCCGAGGACTAGAAAAGATTGAGAGCTGGAAAAACATTTTTGCACATGGTGAGAACGATATTTTTCGCCACACAGAAAAATAAACAGTATAAATATGAGAATAATTGTTTATTAGGCACTTTCGAAAGCAAAACAGGAAGGTCATAGCTCTAGCAAATCTGAGGTAATCTGAATATTAGGAAATTGTCCAAGTATTTTTAATTTTATTCTGATTTGTCTAAACAACCTAAAAGATTATGTTCAATTATGTAAGAGGTTGAGTTTATACTTTTTATTCTTCCAAATGACAATAAGATGATATGATTTTCACCTTCCGTCCTTTACTTTAGTATCCTCTTTATTATTAAGTACTAGTTTTTATTCTGTATTTTCTTCAAGAAATTTGTTTTGGATCATTTTTGTTAAATATATTTTTGAAAAACATTTATATTGCAACTCACACCTGCGCACAGGGTTTCTTTGCAGATGTAGATTCTTATATATATATATTTTTTTTTTTGTCTTGAAAGTGTTGTATATTTTTTTGAGAATCAATAAATTTGAATTTGAATTATTATAAATGTTTTGATTCTTGAATAATAGACACAAAAAATGAAGTTTTTTGATCAGCTGTTTTAGCACACTTGAAATTTGGCCAATCTGAATGTCAACGTCAACAATGCTTGTTGTCATTGACTTCGGAAGTTTAGGTTAGAAGTTCTATCCTACTCTGAAAATCGAATTTGAATAGTTTTATAATATATATCTTATCTGTATTTTATTCATCAAATAAAATGATAGTATCTTATTGCAGAATACTTATTCAATTCTAGAAGCATAAACTGATTCCGTTTCATAAACCATTTTGTAAACACGTTCACATCAAATCAGAATCAGCTGACTTCAAGGTTATTTTACAGCCCTAGGGCCGTAAAACTTTTACCGGCCTGGTCAGAAAACAATCGTTTTCGGCCTCCATATGACGCACGAAAACCAGCTCATTACATCCAAGTGGTGCGAAAAACATTTTTCATGATAATCTCTCTAACATGAATATCTCTGATAAACTCCGTCATAAATGTTAATCAGGGATTGACAATGGTGTAACAACCGAAACCGGTCTTTCTAAGTATCAATAAATCTGTGGTTTTTGACAATTTCTTAGTCTTTTTCATTCAATATGAATAATTACCACAACATCAACTTCTCAACTACACAAAAAAATATGAGGCAACTCATGTTTGAGTAGGATATCTCACCAACTTTCATGAATAATGTGTGTGTAGTTACACATCTTCAAAATGTATTAACAGTGAAATATTTATTTTATTTGCCAGACACTTTCCTAGGCACCTAGATGTAACCTACGGCAATGTTTGAGTAGGTAGGTATTCTCACAAATAAATCATAAATAACTTTCCCAAATACACACATTTTCCGAATTCATTAACAGTTGAATATTTATTCATTTCATTCATAAGACACTCTTTTCTAGGGAACTTTGATATCACCTAAGTTTGTATGAGTGAGCATTTTCACAAATCACTCTGTAATATAAAGCAGGAGAAAATTTACTGATACACGCACGGGATAGGAAATCCAGAAATGACGCATCATCACGTCTCAACTACTCAACTGATTAACTTGATATTTTGCATATAGATTCTTAATTCACCGGGGATGGTTACATGCCCATTGAATCCTTCAAGATTTCAGTACGTCAAGTATTTAATCAGCCCCTGCCAAACACGGGTACCCTGCTAGTCATGAATATTAATTAGAAAATACACACACATCTTCATAATTCATCAATCATACACTCTATTTGAAGACATAGTTTATGATGTAATCTATGTTTGCGTGAAAATTCTCACAAATTGCTCTATAATATAATGAGGGGAAGAATTGGCTTATACACGTACGGAATAGAAATTCACGAATGACGCATCATCACGTCTCAACTACTCAACTGATTAACTTGAAATTGAGCTCATAGATTCTTAATTTACCGAGGATGGTTACAGGCCTATTTTAAAGTATTCAAGATCTCAGTAGGTCAAGTTTTCAGTTTGTCAAGTGAACCCTCGCGGGGCACGAGTTGCCTGCTAATCATGAATATTTATCATAAAACACATATCCTCATGATTCATCAACAGTTCATTATTATTTATTCAATTTATATCAGACACTCTATTAAAAGACACGATGATGTAACCTATGTTTGATTGGACATTCCCTCAAATTAATCATGAATTATTTATTCAAACACATACATTTCCCGAATTGTGAGAATAAAATTAATTTATCTAAAATACACATCTGCAATCTCCATTAATAGTTTGATATTCATTCAATTCATATCAGACACTCTATTATAAGACATGCTATGGTGTAACCTATGTTCTATGTTTGATTTGACATTCTCTCAAATATTATTCATGAATTATTTATTCAAACACATACATTTCCCGAATTGAGAGGATACTTTATTTTGAAATACACATCTTCAACCTTCATCAACAGTTGAATATTCATTCAATTTATTGACCGAGCGAAGTGAGGGCCAAGATTCAAGTCGACAGTTTGGCATTTCTCTTAATGTATAAATGTTTATATATGTTTTTATGTTGCGCATTTACGGCGAAACGCGGTAATAGATTTTCATGACATTTGACAGGTATGTTCTTTTTTAAATTGCGCATCGACGTGTATACAAGGTTATTGGAAATTCTGCATTCCAAGGATAATATAGAAGGAAAAAGGAGCCTCCTTCATACGCCAATATAAGAGTAAAAATCAGACTATAGAATTATTCATCATAAATCAGCTGACGAAGTGATTACACAGAAGTGTGGAGAAGCCAGTCTATTGCTGTATTTCCATAGGGTCTATAGTTTCAATACTACCCGTTCAAAAACATCGAACATCTGGAAAATGTATCTTTCCATTAACGTTAGTAGACAGTTGACTATAATACTACCCGTTCAAAAACATCGAACATCTTGAAAATGTATCTTTCCATGTTAGTAGACAGTTGACTATAATACTACCCGTTCAAAAACATCGAACATCTTGAAAATTGTATCTTTCCATCAACGTTGTAGACAGGTGCAGCCAGACCTGATAACAGCGCTCACACTCACATTCCGGGACGACACGTCACGGTACGATATAGGACAGAAAGCTCTATGTTTATTTAGGATTTTTTTCTAGACATTTTTAATTGATGAATTATTTATTAATTTTTGAGAAAACATAACAACAGGTCAATGTAACTCACTGAGCGCGAGGTTTACTGTTCACAGAACTACTAGTTTTAGACACTCTAACAGACACACAAGGCTATGATGTAATTCACAAATCTTCAACCTCCATAAACAGTTGAATATTTATTCAATTTATTTTAGACACTCAATCAAAATATTACACACTATGATGTAACCAAGTAGGTATTTTACGAGTATTTTTAGTATTTAGTATTTTTTCAGTTTTTAGTATTTTTAGTATTTTTCGAGTAGGTATTCACACAAATTCATCCGATTCATCCACACATTTCCCGAATTCATTCACAGTCCTTACATGCGAGATTGCATGTGACAACCCCAGCACAACAACACAGGAATTATAAATTCCAGCGAATACATTTTATGATAAGTTTGCGTGTTATTCGGGCCGGCCGTGTTTTATGATAGGAATTGATCGTAACTTGTCATAACATCCTAGTCAGCTACTTAGCTTAATGAAATTTGAATATTATGATCGGTCAATGTTCATCACATCGTAATAATTTGCAATGTTTGGGTTGAGAGGGATGGAGTAAGAAAGGGTGAGAGAGAGAGAGAAAGTGAGTGAGAGCGAGAGAGATAGTGTGACATGCAGGATAGAGAGAGAGAGAGAGAGAGAGACAGACAGACAGACAGACAGTGAGAGGGTGAGAGAGTGAGAGATTGAGAGATAGTTAATGTGGGGGGAAGAGATAGAAAATGTCTGAGAGATTGATTGATTGATTGAGTACTTTATTTATGTAGATTACAATATATACTGGCTTATACACTTATATACAATAGCTTACAATACAGCAAAATTATAGATGAATTTACATAATATAGACTAAGAAAATAATTATTGAACTGTATATGATATGAAAAAGTAATTTGTAATATAATAACTATAGATAATATTATATTGTTATGCATCTACATAAATTGGCGGAGTTTGGGACATATCAATGTCTATTCTTCGGAAAGAATATTAAAAATATCCTCCCCACTAACTCTCTACCAAAGGTGAGAGAGAGACAGTGAGAGGGTGAGAGATAGTTAATGTGGGGGGAAGAGATAGAAAATGTCTGAGAGAAAGAGAGGGACTGAGACAGACAAAGAGTGTATGTGTGTGAGAGAGAGTAGCTCTATTCTACTCAATTTGGTTAATGAATTCCACAATAAATTATTGTGGTTAGTATTGTCGGATAAGAAAACCTACGTTTTCTTTATGCTATTGCGTAGTTTTTGGGATTAAATCATGTGATGATAAAACTCTCTCAGGCTGGCCACTAACGGTAGAACATGCATGTACATGCATTTTTATCATGCACACACATGTTAATCATGCATTTTTTATAGTACTACTTCTATAAGTAGTTGTAATGTGTACTTTATAGAGAAAAGATAACATAAGTAGATAAGTAGATAGCTCATGGTATAGGTCGTTTAAATTTATTTATTAATTTATTTATTCCATTGTTATTACAGATCATAGTTATAATAAATATAATATGATTGGGAAAAGACGACGACAGGCATAGCCCAAAACTGTCTTCTCCCAAATTTTTACAAATAAAAGTTTCAAAAAAGAATAAGGTTAAGATTTCACTTTCACTTCAAATTCCAAATTTCAATCTGATTTCTTGTTAATCCAAGACAATCACTGCCGACTACTGTCTAATTCTGTGTTGTTGAGGTGAGAGTGTGAGAATGGCACAGTATTTTGATTGATTGAGTACTTTATTTATGTACATTACAATATATACTGACTCATACACTTATATACAATAGCTTACAATACAGCAAAATTATAGATGAATTTACATAATATAGACTAAGAAAATAATTATTGAACTGTATATGATATGAAGAGAAGGCAATTTGGAATAACTATAGATAATTATATTGTTATGCATCTACATAAATTGGCGGAGCTTTGGACATATCAATGTCCATTCTTCGGAAAGAATATTAAAAATATCCTCCCCACTAACTCTCTACCAAAACGTTAATTTCATTAATTAAACTAAGGATTTATTTATTAATGGAAATATTGTAAAAGTTTTAATTAATATGAATATTTAAGAGAAAAAAAAACAGAAAATTAATAAAGTAAAATAATTATATAGGCAGATAAGATCAAATTATTGATTAATAGAATAAAGTGGGCTGAAAGTAGATCAGGGTAATCAACTTTAATCAACAGTATGATCAACAGGGTAATCAACAGTATGAGAGACTACTAGCGTCACATAGCTTCACAATAAAGAGCTTCTAGAACTATCGGCTTGAGTTAACACTGAAATTTAGAACATAAACGCTTATACCATGGGATATCTTCTTAAGCCACGTTCTTTCTATGACATGACTTACACTGATTGTAAATAACGTGACTTCGTGATCATGATTCTATAGACTCTGTAGACTCAGTCTATAGATTCTATAGACTCAGTCATCACCGCCGTTCAGTGGTAGACTTCAGAGCTAGGTGTGAAATACTCTCGACCAATCAGGAGAAAGGAGGCGTTGCTTGCCGGCTTGTCATTTGAACAGTTTCACTTGACACAGTAACTGCTGCCGTTCAGTGGCAGAATTTGAAACTACTTCATCATTAATATATTGTTCGGTGAAGAGTGAACGGAGCTACAAAATGATAACCCACAGTGAGGTTCACGTAATAATTGTAGTATTAAATTAACAGGTGTTGCTATCCTTGTCTATCATTCGACAAAGCAGATGGCGCTAACCTTTTCTAGCTCTGCAACGTTGCTAGAACGTTTTCAAAAAATGTATAAATATAATAATTCGATAGAATATTCACTCTCAATTCTGGAAATTCATAATTTATGCACTAAAAATCATATTTTTTAGACGAATGAAATATAGGCTTATTGCTTATTTTGAACAAGGATGGAAAGTGAATATCACATCAAGTACTCGGGTATCAGCTATCCTCTATGAAAAGCAGTGTCAAGGCTGAGAATCGGCAACGCAGTCTCCCATCTTTCTTTATTGCTATTTCTAAGTAATTTTCAAGCAAATGCTAGGATTCGAGCAAGCTACCTCTTCAATCAGGAACCTAGAGATTACCAAATTTAAAAATAAATTAAAAGCAATTTTGTCAGAAAATTGTATTTATATAATACAATAGATGAATTTTTCGAAATAAATCTTGAAGTGGAATATCCTTATTACTTACTACTTATTTGAATGGACATAACCTATAATATTTGGACAATTTAAAACTAATTTAGGAAATTGAAGAAGTTTTAGGCAATAGCCTGTTTTTTCTTTTCCGATTCTTGTGTTTTTTTTGCTAACCTAATAAATAAAAATAAATAAAATAAATACTTGATTGTTATATTGAAATCAGAGAACAATTTCTTGGTGTAGAATTAGTTATAATGATTTACCTGTGTACGATTGTGACTTATAGTATTTGAAAGTTCTATTTATTAGTTATGTGTTTACTTTTGTTACCATTTGACGTTGTAATGCATTTTGATGTTCCCTTTTGCTACTACAATAAAACATTTATTTATTTATTTTAAGAAATCTGATTTGTATAACTTGAACCAATGATTATTTGCTAGATACTGGATTCTAGTTTTTATCGAGTTGGCCCATTCATTAGCATTTTGAAGGGAATCTCTTTTATTTATTCCTCAATTTCTTCCTTATATGAGAAACTTTCAAAGTCTTATACCAGGGTTTAGGTAGAAGAATATTTCTCAGCATTCTACACTACAAAATTATCAAAAAAACAATCTTTCTCTCTAGAAAACACTTAGCAACAATACTTCCCAAACCACAATAATCATTCCTTCAATATTGCAGCTTTCTGCTCAACTTTAACTCTTCAATATTGCAACAATAAATCAACTTTAACTTCAATTTCCTTTGATAACTTTTCGGCCAACTTTCAAGTAGCCACACTAGGAGCGTGCAACTTTTCCAAGCAACGTTTCCCGTTTTAATTAGCGACAGAAGGCTCCCCTAATCAGATTGCTGCAACCCCTTGTCTCAGGGGGAAACCTCGGGGGTTGTCAGGGTGGAAAACAACAACACGCAACTAACTACCTTACCCCAAATAATATATATATATATAGTAAATAAAGTTAGAACGTGCAGCGAATATACAAGTAGTTGTAACGTGTAATCATAGAGAAAAGGAAACATAAGAGACTACAATATTTACGTTATATTAGACCATAGAAAAAATATAGCATAAGAAGATATGCCATGGTAGAGGACGTCTATGTTGCAATTGTCACTGTTAACTCAAGCCCATAGTATTATTGTCATTAAACACATGGAGCAATAGATATAGTCATCAAAAAACAAAATACATACAATATTCATACAGAAGTTACACAGATAAACACAGAATAAAGCAATTCACACAAATCAATATGAAGTCTGAACACACATAACAATAAGCATCCACAATAGTTATTTGTGCAACTAGTGCGCAAAGTGTCAGTTTGCTGCACCGAAAGAAACGTTTACGCCCGAGCCGTAGGCGAGGGCGGAATGGTTTCTTGAGTGCAGCAGAGGAACTTTGCGCACGTATTTCACATTAAGTTTTTCCTACAGTTACCATTGAATATGAAAAGTGGGTAATTATGGGTAAAATTGCCTGAAATCCATCATGTTTTTCTGTGTAATTTTATTATTGATAAAAACCTTAATCCTAAAATCCTAAAGTCCTCGTTGTCCTTGGTTATAATATATAATGAATAATAATTAGCGCGTTGTGCTTGGTTGCACCTCTGCTCACTATAGCAGCCACAGCAGTCACTGTTACCAACTTCATTTTGATTTTGCTGCACTGTTGCTCCATATAACCTACTAAGTATTTTGCGTTGCCATGTTGCAAATCTGGAGTGCAGAAAAATTTTTCCCGCACTAGAGCGGAAAAGTGATTCTTTGCGTTCTGTAATCAGTGCAGCAATGGCCACTTTTCAACGTAACTGTAGGAAAAATATATGAGTTCTATGATGAATAATACTTAAATAGACATAGCCTAGAATTACATTTAAACAGTGGAATAAGTCATGAAAAAGAAAGGCTCTACATACTCAGATCATGCCATTCTTCAAGTGAATAAAGTGATGTTTGGTGTTTCTGTTTTGTGTTTTCATTTCATGAATAAAAAGGTTTGGCTTTCAGGAACTTATTTTTCGTGAAGCTATGTGATGCTGGTTCCATTTATGAAAATGTATGAATAAATCATTAAAAAATATACTTTATTGGCGAATAGAATATGATATTGATTATTAGTCTATAACCTATGATTAACAAACAATATTATGTAAGATATACCGGAATAACTTGAATCACAGCTATCTGGAATCACTATATAGAAGGCAGTGGTAACAGAAAATCACAACTCTGTCGTCCTCTCATTTCTACTTCCAATGCAGCTTATGAGGATCATCTTAATTTGTATTAGAACATCATGAATATTGGTATCTTGTGATGTGGAACAGGATGCCAAGGGACCTAGTATTCTATAGTGAGGTCCACGTTATAATGTGAGTATTCAATTAGCAATGGTATTGCTATCCTTTTCTATCATTCAACGAAGCGGAGATAGCGCTATCCTTTTCTTTCATTCCACAAATCGTGTTCTAATGAAATACACAGATATTCTCGAAATATCTTCTCTCAAAATACGCAAATCACCTCTTTTTCGCTTCGCTCTGTTACCAGATCTCCTTTCAACAATGTAGAATTAATAATGGATTAACAAAATATTCCAGTTTGATTATAAAAACTTATTATGAAATTGTTGAAAAATATAATTTCTTGCTTAATAAAATATAATTGATTATTTAAAACAAGAATGAACCGTTAATATTATATCAATAAACCTGTATCAGCTACCGTCTATAGAAGGCATTGGCAAGACAGAGGATCGGCAACGTTGTTCCATCTTCTTTCACTGACATTATAACGTGGACTGCACAATAGGTTGCTTGCAGTACGCTATATTGAAAACAGAAGGCAGCAGTAATGGGGTGGAAGAATAAGAAACATAGCTACCTATTACGGGAACTTGAATATAGATATAGAGTTTGAGCAAACTAATGCAATTATCCAACGATTTAGTTGCAGTATTCACTAATACCAACATTGAAACTGAAACTAATGGTTGGAGGTCACGAAAATTGTTTGAAAATTTCAAAACCCAACATTTTCCAATTCATTTTGGAAGTCTGGACTTGTAAGTAGATTTGAGATCAGGGATCGAATGAATCCATCCAATAGATAAATAAATCAATGAATTTCATATCTTTTTGTGTAGTTGAGAAGTTGATATTGTGGTAATTATTCATTATTCATGATTAGAATTTCATATCAATTGGTTTGAAACCACTTGTATCTATATCAATCAATCCAACTGTTAGACAAGGGAGGAATCCAGCTAGAAGAAGAGAAGAGAGCTGGAGTTTGAAGCTAAGAGCTGGAGGTTTCTCGAGAGAGAAATATATTGTTGATTAATTATATTCCTACATTGTTAAAAGCCGATCTGGCAACGTTGCGGAGCTAGATAATGATAGCGCTATCTGTTTTGTGGAATGATAGACAAGGATAGCAACACCAATATTGACCAAATACTGCCGTTATAACGTGGACCTCATTTTAAGCAATGCTGTCTCATTCTGAATCTTTCTTCGTTCATTTCTGAACGAAAGTGTATATTATAGTGAGGTCCACGTTATAACGGCAGTGGAGAAAGGTGGAAGAAAAAAGTTGCCAATCCTCTGCCTTGTCAATGCCTCCTACAGAATACAGCTGATACCGGTTTATTGATGTAATGTAAACTGTTCATTCTCGTTTAAAATGATCAATTATATTTTATCAAGAAATAATGATCTATTTCAATAATTTTCATAATTGAGATGAAATATTTTGTCAATTAATTATCAATTCTACATTGTCAAAAGCCGATCTGGCAACAGAGCATAGCGAGAAAGAGATAGCGCTAACCGCTTTGTTCAATGATGGACAAGGATAGCAATACCATCGCCAATCAAACACTGCCATTATAACGTGGACCTCACTATAGTTATTACCATATCAAACAACATTATCTAGAACACATTTATGGAAATCTCACAATTTTTCATGTAGAATTTCCCGCATGTCACGAAGGGCCGGATACGATAGGAGTGGAAAATGGAAATTCTGTGAAAATCCATCTCCAGAATATTATTTTTCCGCAGTGAAAATGCCAAACTTTTCCGGCAACTTTTCTCGAGACGATGAAGTTTAGATTTTCCACTTGTTGGGAAGAAAACACTTCCGGCCTCGGAGAAACAAGAATTATATCGTGCTTTTCCTTTTCTAGTTTTGAGGGTTATGTTTTTGAGTTATACTTCTAGTTTTTAGTAATCAATCCGTATTGAATTCAAAATAGTATCAAGAACTAATCTAATGTATCAAAAGCACAAGTATCCACAGATCTAGTTCAAACTTAAACATCATGATAAGGTTCGTACAGACTTATGTGCCACAAACACTTAAATTTCATTTCTCATCAGCTGATGCTAATCCTGATGATGAAATTCAAGCTTTCGTGTTGTTGAATTCTTATTGAATGAAAATGACTTTTGATGTAGTCAAACCACTAATTTAGTAGAACAATTTTGAGTCACTTGTTCCGGTTGTTACACCAAGATTAATCTTTATTAAACTGGAAGCTTAACCATTTAGTAACGGTTGCACAAAAGCCGGTCAAATTTTAATCGTGATCAATGCCACGAGAACCTGTCTTATCAAAAAGGCCTTCTTTGATTGGTTCCCGTGGAATTAATCACGGATACGATTTAACCAGCTTTTGTACAACCGGGCCTTAGCAGCAGAATATACATAATACATAGTGTGGGTGAAGCTCTTCGATTGGCCATTAGCTGTTGACCAATGAACGTTGAGCTCGACTGTCATTGGCCGAGACTTGACACTGTTAAAACTCAAGCAGATAGTCCTAGTAATTCTTTCTTATAAAGCTATGCGACGCTGGTAGTCGATCATACTGTGCCGTTTTTACACTCTTACACTCCTAACAAAACAGTTAATAATAGACAGTAGTCGGCTTCAAATTTGGAACATAAAATACCTGTACCATGGGATTTCATCTCATGTTATCTTTTCTCTATGACATAACTGAGTGAGATCTACTGTTCACAGAACTACTAGTTCAATGAATTTGTAGTTGTGACAACAACAAGACTATCAATCAAATATTTATTTATTTATTTATTCGTGGACAGAATCACAAATCATATAAATATGATTAGGAAGGAACAACAGGCTTGGCCCAAATCCCAAATTTTGATAACTTAATAAAATGTCCAAAAAATAGGTTATGTTTCTACTGTAAAACGTTCAAGTTCAATTTTCGTCCAAAAATATATATTCAGTTATATATATATATATAATATATATATATATATATATATATATATATATATATCCAAAATATGATTCAGTTATCAGTATCGTATCTGTCATCAATTTTTTATTTCTATTGAAGCTCAACTCACACTTACGCGACTCAGGTCGAGGTGAGACTGGACTCTAGTGAAGAGCATGTGTTTCCAAATGGTGACACTCAGACTAGTTGACTCTAGTCTCCGCGACGTCACCATTTGAAAACACATGCTCTCGACTAGAGTCGAGTCTCTTCTCGAACTGAGTCGCGTAAGTGTGAGTTGATCCTAAGTGGTCGATAATGATTGTCTATAGTGGGTCTACGTTATAACTAACATTATTTGACTTACAGTATTTGACTTAAATTGGTTTACAGTTATTGTTTAACATTGATTAACAGTATTTGACTAACATTGGTGGTGCTATCCTTGTCTATCATTCGACAAAACAGATAGCGCTATTCTTTTCTATCGTTCCACAAACAGTGTTTTGATTAAATACACAGATATTCCCCAAATATCATTTCTCAAAATACCCAAATCACCATGAAATTAAAATTAGAAATACAGTAGTCAGTAATGCTCTCTCCCTACAGACATGGACAATATGCATAATCAACTCTCAGACTCCAATTCATGCTCCGATGAAATCATGAGAGCTGAATTTTGAAATCGCAGATTCAAATCTTTGTTTACGCAATCAATATTGATTCAAGCTGAAGTTTTGCTTGTTGATGTAACACAGCATCAACAAATCTCCCATTATCAATTCTGATCGAACTTTACAATTTACAGCTTGCTTCCTCCATCAACAATATTCATTTGCAATAAACGTAGTCAGGTCCACGTTATAATGACAGTGGGGAAGGATAGGAAAGCAGCGTTGTCGATTCTCTGCCTTGTCACTGCCTTCTGTGGAGGATAGCTGATACCGGTATATCTGATGTGATATTAGCAGTTCAGTCTTGTTTAAAAATGATCAACTATATGTTTTCGTCAGGAAAATGTATTTCTCAATGACTAAATGTGAATTTTCATATTCGAGAATATTTTATCAATGAATTATCTATATATATAAAAACAAAATGGCACTCACTGACTGACTGAATCACTCACTCACTCGCAGAACTAAAAATCTACCGGACCAAAAACGTTCAAATTTGGTAGGTATGTTCAGTTGGCCCTTTACAGGCGCACTAAGAACGGATTTGGAGAAAATTCCAAAGATACTCCCAAAATCAGCGTTTTTCAAGAGTTTTTTTAGCGTTTTCTCAGCTTTATCGAGAACAAATGAACAGAAAATGTTCAAATTTAGTACAGAAGCTCAGCTAGGGTGTAATAATGTTGTGTTGGAAGGAATTTGCAATAACGTCAAAGATACGTCCAAAATTAGCGTTTTTCCAGCGGTTTTTTGCGTTTTCTCAGATTTATCGAGAACAAATGAACAGAAAATGTTCAAATTTAGTACAGAAGCTCAGTTAGAGTGTAATAATGTTGTGTTAGAAGGAATTTGCAATAACATCAAAGATACGTCCAAGATTAGCGTTTTTCCAGCGGTTTTTTGCGTTTTCTCAGCTTTATCGAGAATAAAGGAACATAAATAATTATTCAAATTTAGTACAGAAGCTGAGCTAGGGAGTAATAATGTTGTGTTAGAAGGAATTTGAAATAACGCCAAAGATACGCCCAAAATCTTCAAATTTGGTAGGTATGTTCAGTTGGCCCTTTACAGGCGCACTAAGAACGGATTTCGAGAAAATTCCAAAGATACTCCCAAAATCAGCGTTTTTCCAGCGGTTTTTTGCGTTTTCTCAGCTTTATCGAGAATAAAGGAACATAAATAATTATTCAAATTTAGTACAGAAGCTGAGCTAGGGAGTAATAATGTTGTGTTACAAGGAATTCGAAATAACGCCAAACATACGCCCAAAATCTGCGTTTTTCCAGCGTTTTTTGCGTTTTCTCATTTCTTTCATCAAGTAATAAACAGAAAATGTTCAAATTTGGTACAGAGGTTTAGCTAGGGTCTAAAACTTTTGTGATGAGGTGACATTAATATTTCATCAAAGATACGCCCAAAATCAGCGTTTTTCCAACGTTTTTCTCAGCTTTTCTGCTTTTTCTCAGTACTTTGACTTTCTGATGGAATTAAGCATGCTCAAATGAAAAATTCAGACGAGCGGTAAGCCAGCCCGCTGATCTCATTTTTGGACGATCCAGTCGGGGGTCTAGGGGGCGGAGCCCCCTGGCTAGACGGATACGGTGAGCGAAGCGAGCCTGACGGCTAGTATTTCTACATTGTTGAAAAACAATCTGGAAGAATTGCGGAGGTAGGAAAGGATAACGTTATTTGCTTTGTTGAATTTTTTATTATCCTTACTTTTTGAATAATCAATCATATTTCATTTGTTAAGGAAATATATTTTGAATTTAAAGAAAATAAATAAAAATCTCAGTACCCTTTTTTTAAAATATTTTATCACAACATGTTTCGGTCATTTATGCCATTTTCAAGTGATATGAAGTAGCCCTATACAGGAAAGAGATAAATATATTTTGCAATAATTAAATAATAATTTTCATAATTGAGATCGAATATTTTTTTAATCAATTATATTCCTACATTGTTGAAAAACTTTCTGGCAACGTCGCAGTGCTAGAAAATGATAGCACTATCTGCTTTGTGGAATGATAGACAACGATAGCAACACCTATGCTAATCAAATACTGCCATTATAACGTGGACATCACAATAATAGATTGAGGAGGCACTTCAAAAAATATCAGAATACTCCATTTCTCTCAACATGAGTATAGTGCGTTGAGGTCCACGTTATAACGGCAGTGTTTGGTTAGCAATGGTATTGCTATCCTTGTCTATCATTCAACAAAGCAGAAAACGCTCTCTCTTTCTCGCTTTGCTCTGTTGTCAGATCGTCTCTTAACAATGTAGAATTAATGATTGATTAACAAAATATTTCATCTTAATGATTGAAATTATTGAAAAATACGATTTCTTGCTTAATAAAATACAATTGATTATTTCAAACGAGAATGAACAGTTAATTACATCAATAAACCTGTATCAGCTACAATCTATTGACAAGACAGAGGATCGGCAACGTTGTTCTGCTATCTTTCTCCACTGCCATTATAACGTGGACCTCACTATAACTGAAAGTGAGTTGATTGATTTATTCTGTTTTAGTTGAAGTGTACATCAAGCAAATGCACTCTTCTTCAAGTACTTGTTAATGTGCTAGCTGAGAAACCTCAATAAGAAAACACTTGACTACGATAAGCTGGTTGCAAATTGATTTTCCATTATTTTTCACTTGATAGTGGAATTCATTGATAAATGTTAAATGTGATGCTATAATAATTTATGACATTCATAACTTTCAGAATTCGTTGAATGGAAGTAGTTAGTCGATAGAACAATCGATCAATATTCTATTTAAAAGTGAATTTGATATCGACTGGACTGAACTGAATATCCACTTTTTCTTCTTATGAAAAAGTACTAGCATTTCTGTGAACAGTAGACCTCACGCAGTTTTCTGATCCACAAGTATCTGTTTGAAATGTTAACAAACTCAGTTCAGGTTTGAATTTGTATACCATAATGATGTAATTCATCCAGTTCCGTGATGATCTTTCATCTGATGATAATTAATTTTCTACAATCAAAAATACTAGTAGTTCAGTGAACAGTAGACCTCGCGCAGTTATAAACTACAGCCTCCTCTTATACTGTTCATCAGAGTAAATCCTGTCTGTATGTCGCGTCGGCGAGATATCGGTGTGAAAACGGCTAATAGCTGTTGGGGTTGGTTTATCAAAAATGGTAACATCAAAAGCTACGACATAGGCTACTGGCAATAGGACAGCCCGAGTTCAAAGCAGAGAAAGGTCGACTGACAATACTATGCTACTTTGTTTATTAATTGCATGCAATCAAAAGTTCATTCAATAGTGCATGAAAATCACATTCAATGAGGCATGCAATAGTCCACATAGCAGCTGTTTTTTTACCGAGTTACATTGAGATATTCAATCGCATGCGTCACTGCATGCAATTTATAATCCACTTGACAGCTGATTCATGATGAACTAGTTGTTCTGTGAACAGTAGACCTCACGCAGTATTCTCATCCACAAGTACCTGATTGAAACTATATACCTTATGGAAATGCAGCAATAGACTGGCTTCTCCACACATCTGTGTAATTACTTGTCAGCTGATTTATGATGAATAATAATTCTATAGTCTGATTTTTACTCTAATATTGGCGTATGAAGGGGGC